>NC_140253.1:3944971-4022843 GCF_949987555.1 Borostomias antarcticus
CACATATGGTGAGTGCTCCTGCCCCCATTCTCCAAATCCCTGCAGAAGGGAGGATGATGAAGAACAAATGCTATCCTCCCTCCTCTCCCCCTCTCTCTTCACTGCCGTCCGGGGTGTACTCCTGAGCCGGGGAACTCTCTCCCCCACCGGCGTGCCATCCACACACACCTCGGGAAAAAAAAACAAGATAATCCAGGAAGAAAAGTCCTCAGAGTGAGACAAGTCCGCTATGCAGCCTCTGGACAGAGATTAGCGTGCCTCCCTGGCCCCTCTCTCTCTCTCCTTCTATCCTCTCCTCCTGGGGTGAAATCTGAGCCCTGCTCTCTAATAGGCTGAGCGGACAGGTCATGTGACCGGTGGGTTAAAACTTTGAAAGAAGTCTGTGCCTTGCGGGATCTGGCAGAGGGACAGGAAAAAGGGAAAGTAGTTTAGGACTGGGACAGGGTGAGACGGGGTTTGTTGATGCATACAGATTGCCAAGGATATTCCATTGTGATCTTAATATGATTGATCAATGCTAGTCTATATATCAGGTCCGGTTCTAGAATGCTTGGGGTTGGGGGCACTGAGAAATGTTGGTAATGCAGTAAAAAAAATAATCTTTTTTTAAAGGCCTAAATTGACTGCTTGCGTTGTAGGCCTACTATGGGGCTACGCTGCTTTTTATTTTTATGAACCCACCTCCTCCTCATCCTCCTCGAGGACAACTATCATGCCCAATTTGACACCATGTCACATATTCAATGCAAACAAACTGCACAATGCAACTCCATAATGCGTCATGATTTAAATCTTTTCATTTGTGTTAAGTTTTGACAGCAAAGAAAACAGAAAGATTAATGAGAGATATCTTTTTTTTTTGTAGGCTAATTGTATGTAACTGTCCCCAGAGTTAAAACAAAACATGGAGAAGCAGCGTTCAGTTTTCATGCTCCACATATATCTGGAACAAACTTCCAGAAAACTGCAGGTCTGCTGCAACTCTCAGTTCTTTTAAATCAAGACTGAAGACTTTTCTTTTTGCAGAAAAGTGTATTCATTCATACACTGCACTGTAACTTTTATTCCTGTATTTTATTTTTCCTGCATTTTGTTTTAAATGCCCTTTTTGCATTTCGTTTCATATAACCTTTTTGTGTTTCTTGCACTTTTTGTCTTTGACTTTGAATTGCCTTGTTGCTGAAATGTGCTACACTAATAAACTTGTAAACTTGCCTTACCTTCTATAACACACACACACACACACACACACACACACACACACACACACACACACACACACACACACACACACACACACACACACACACACACACACCATAGATCATCCAACATTTAACATTGACATTTGTCTAGGGTTTGGTTTTATGACTCGTCTTGCTGCTTGCTCGTGGACGTTTCCCTCCCTGTAGTGGCAGTGCACCATGCATGACGGAGGCTCTGGAGAACAGTTCTGCTGATCCTGAAACAAAAAAAGCTGAATGATCCCATATGGTCCAACCAATTTAACTGTACTAGCTTTCGTTAACGTTTTACGTTTTATAAGGTTGACATTTACACACATTAAGGCAAAGGTGCATGTAATTCCTTAGAGCACATGCAAGGCACATTAAAGAAATATTGATAGCATAATGATACTTGAGATAATAAATAGGCTACAAGTGAACCAGGCCAGGTCAAGCCTGGTTTATGTGCGAGGCTGGCTTGTTTCTGTTCAGGACTGGTAGGACGGAAGCTAGTCACGCCACTGAAATAGCTGTGAATTGAAATGACATGAAATAATGTATTTAGCTACATATAGACTAGAGGAGTTTTGCTCAGCATAGACGGTAATCTCTGAGAATGTCCCGCGTTGGAGTCCAATGCTCTGACCACTACTCTACTTGTGGAATTAAGGTAAGGGATAAAAAGGTTGGAGTGAAAGGATGAACATGTGGAGGTTTGGGGTATAGTCCCATAAAGTCATCCCCACCGGGGCTTGAACCCTGATCTCCCGGGTGAGAGTCCATTGCTTTCACCGCTACTCTACTTGTGCAGTGGAGATCAGCAGTTTGATTTTGGTGTCTTTCTTCTATTCCCTAGTGTGGGTTAGGGTTAGAATAAGGGTTGGGGTTGGGACAGGATCTAACCTATAAGGCAAGGGGTAAAGGTTGGAGTGAAAGGATGAACATGTGGAAGTTTGGGATATAGTCCCATAAAATCATCCCCACTGGGGCCTTGAATCCGATCTCCCGCGTGGGAGTCCATTGCGATAACCGGACAAACGCTATCCTAGGTGGGCTGGCTTACAGCCACGCACAAAAAAATAAAATAATAAATAAGCTGCAATGTAAAATAGCAACACTAGAGGGCATCAACGATCATCACTTCTTCATAAGCAGAGAGGAGAGACTTTGACAATAGACAACTGGGCCGCTTGGGAACATCCGACGCTGGCTTGTTAGCTAACATTAGCCTCACAAACTGTTGAAACTAACGAAAGTCAAGTCAATTCTCTGCAAGTTTAGCACATATCACAACATGCTGGTGATGAACATGCCTGCCTACGAGACAGATCAAACTTACCCGAGTACAAAGCACAATGTTGCTCGGCAGACGACGGTGTCGTGAATCCTCAAGGTCGTTTTCTGGTGCTTTCGTTTGGTAGGAACCGTCTAAATCCCCTGAGTCATTTCTGAATCATTATAGATGTCTGATAGTTCCCAAAATCAGCATGTCCTTGTTGTCTCTGGACAGAAGGCTAATACTGTGTCTCTGGACAGTAGGCTAATACTGTGTCTCTGGACAGTAGGCTAATGCTGTGTCTCTGGACAGTAGGCTAATACTGTGTCTCTGGACAGTAGGCTAATACTGTGTCTCGTCTGCTGTTGTAGATCAATTCCGGGGGCTTTTTTTTAGGTGCAAGAGACAACAGGTAGATGCGAATTCTCTTTTTGCCTTTGCTGGAATTTGCAATGAAACTTTTGTAAAAACGGTGTCCATATTACCGCATCAACTTCAATCCTTTAGTTAGTTAGTTAGTTAGTTAGTTTAGTTCGCTATGGTAACCCTGAGAGAAAACAAACATCCTACAGCGCTAATCAAACGCTACCCCCACCACGCCCCCAAAACCCGGCGGGACAATTAACAGATTAACAGGCTTTGTTTAGTCTACTAACAAAATTAGTGACATGATCTGACCTATAAGGTAATGGGTAAAGGTTGGAGTGAAAACATGAACATGTGGAGGTTTGGGGCAGTGGAGATCAGTGAGTTGATTTTGGTGTCCCTCTTTATATTGGTGTGCTGGGACTACTGCCTCTTGTGGTGCCAACAGAGATATGCAGGTCAACATTGTCGGGAGTAAGGGAGTAAGGGAGGGAGGAAGGATGGAGGGAGGTAGTGATAACCCGACAAACGCTATACTAGCTGTGCGTCTGGCCAGCCACGCACAAAAATAGCAGGCCTAGACACGAGAATAGCGGGTGTGTGGGGTCAGTCGGTCGGTCGGCACGTAGATAGATAGAAATGCGCAAAGGATTCTTTAATCAAAAAATAAAAGTAATCACAATATGAACTAACAAGATAACTTGAAATATTATCATTATCATATTACTTACAAAATCTGTAAATCAGTGTGAGAAATAGCCTAGTTTTGTAAATTCATACATTCTGTAAAATAAAACTTACATGATATTAACATAATTATGTATAGGCTACAGCATATTATCTCAAACTATACAGTTCACAGTGTAATAATTCAGAAAATAGTTTCTATAAAACTTTCAGAGGGCTCTGGAAGCGACAAGATGCATCCAAACGGCTCTTCTAAATTCTGAAGTCAGCGAGTTAGTCAGAGTTAGTCATTAGCTTAGTGAATCATGACAATTGAGGTTTTCAGCGACTTTTTCCGTTCTCATAGATGAACTTCCTCATGTTGTCGAGGATCCAGTCGCTGAAGGCGGAGACCCGGGTGAACACCGAGGGTTTCTTATCCTTGATGCAGCCCTGGGGTCCGAAACTAACGATCCCGTGCACCTGCCAGGTGGAGTTCACACCAGTGGGCTTACAGGCAAACGGACCGCCGGAGTCTCCCTGGAGAGGAGAGGAGGAGAGGAGGTGAAGGAGGAGAGGAGGTGAAGGAGGAGAGGAGGTGAAGGAGGAGAGGGGAGGAGGAGAGGAGAACGAGGGAACAGAGGAAGGAGGAGGGAGGGAGGAGAGGAGGGAAGGAGAAAGTGAAATGAAGGACATTCATTCATTCAGTTTATTTCAGGTGAAAAATGACACCCTCAAACCTCACGTGTGTTTCACCAATGTCCACGCAACCCCTTTAATTGCCCCCGTTTCAACGGAGTGCCTCCTTAAACACTGCAGCCGTTCATAGGAGAATACAGGCTCTGTTATGACGGACAGAACTGCGCTCAGTTCCCACGCCCCCCCGGCCCAGAGCTGAGGACGCCCTGGAGAGTCCTCATTATCTGGTCTCTAACCGGACAACCTCCATTATCTAGCCTGGCCGACCACAAACAAGCAGCATCGGAAGTGTTACGCAACACACGGCCCCAATTACCAGATGCCTGCAGCTTTTTTTTTTGCTTCACAAACAATTTTTATCACAAACAATGGCATAATGCTGTAAACGATAACATAACGTCGTAAGCATTAATATAACTATGGCCCGGGCGCTGAAGTGAACAGCCAGGGAGACCCCCGGTCCACCGTCCTCGGCCCCCCCCAGGAACAAGTAGCTTTCTGGGGGTATTGCTGCCGGACAACTAGGCCCCCCCAACCTCCCCTCCTCCCCTAGCCCCAAGCCTAGACACTCTGTCTGGGTAGTAAGACCCAAACAACCAGGGTCTTCTCCCTGACAAGCCGGTTGATCTGGGTACCCCTGGACAACCAGCCCCCCCCCCCCTTCAACCCTCTTCCCCTGCCCCAGATCGAGCCACCCTGGCTGGGTAAGGAGTCTGTGCTCTACCTGGCAGGCCGACTTGAGCTCGTCGGGGGACTCGTAGCCGGCGCACACCATGGAGGGCCTGACGGTGTCCCACCAGTAGGCGGGCTTGCTGCAGGTGCGGAAGTCGATCACGGGCAGGGCGGCCTGGTTCAGCTTCTCCGAAACCTTGGGGAAGAGACTTCCTGGAGGGAGGGAGGGAGAGAGAGAGAGAGAGAGAGAGAGGGGGGGGGGTGTTAGTCACAGGTACACAGGCACACAGGCATGTTGTCACACACATCTATGCATGCCAGCACTTTATAGGACAAACAGCCTCTCTCCTGATCTCCTGATCAGCACCTGGTGGCGAGGAAAGCAGGGAGGGGGGAAAGTGTGAAGAAACACCTATACTGCATATGTGTGATCACACATACACACACACACACACACACACACACACACACACACACACACACACACACACATTACATAACAGCCCACACCCTGTCACGACAACAAGCCTTTGAACTGTCAAGTCCCATCTATTCCTGGACCGATTTAATAATTGTTGAAATCCTAAACTATCGTAAAAAAAAAAAAAAAAGAAGTAAAATCCTTGCGCCGGACCTTTTTCGTCGCCCCAGCCGGTGACGAAGCACGGCGTCCCGGCGGGCATCACTTCCTCCCTGGCGGGCAGACACACCGGGCTGATCTCCCTCGTCATGTTGACGGGTGTGGCCAGGTGCACCAGGGCGATGTCGTTGGTGATGTCGGTGCGGTCCGTCTCGTAGACGAAGCCCTCGTGCCTGATGACGGCGTCCACCTTGTGGCAGACCTGGGCGGAGGGGACGTCCATGGAGGAGTTCATGTGGTGCTTGCCCAGGCACATGCGCCAGAAGGAGGGGACGTTTAGGGGCCTGGGGGGGTCAGGGGGAGGGGTGGAGGTGGAGAGGGAGAAGGAGAGGGAGAGTGAGAGGGAGAGTGAGAGGTGGAGAGAGAGAGGGAGAGAGAGGCGGAGAGGGAGAGAGAGGTGAAGAGAGAGGGAGGTGGAGTGGGGGAGAGGGAGAGGTGGAGAGAGAGAGGGAGAGAGAGGCGGAGAGGGAGAGAGAGGTGAAGAGAGAGGGAGGTGGAGTGGGGGAGAGGGAGAGGTGGAGAGAGAGAGGTGGAGAGAGAGAGGGTTATGCACTGTTGGAGCTTAGAGGCCATATTGTTCTGGCCTGTGGCTTTCCTGTTAATTATGACACCTTTACATGTGTAAACAAACTGTTGTTCAGAGGCAGGGAGGAGTGTTGATGGACATTGTTGTGTGTGTGTGTGTGAGAGAGAGAGAGAGAGGTGTGTGTGTGTGTGTTTGTGTGAGAGAGAGAGATAGAGTGGTGTGTGTGTGTGTGTGGTGTGAGAGAGAGAGAGAGAGAGAGAGAGAGTGGTGTGTGTGTGTGTGTGGTGTGTGTGTGTGTGTGTGTGTGTGTCTTACATCATGAAGCAGTGTGCTGCAGTGAGCACCCATTCCTCGTGGATCAGAGAGCCTCCACATCCATGCATGTAGGGAATGGGAGAGAAGGGACTGGCCTGGTGGAGAGAGAGATTCATCAACACACACACACACACACACACACACACACACACACCCCCGCCCCCCATACACACACACACAAACACACACACACACACACACACACACACACACACACACACATTCACACCCCCGTCCCCCATACACACACACACACACACACTCACTCACACCCATACATACATACACTCACACACACACATACGCAGACACTACGCAGGGGGTAGACACAGATATGCGAGTGTGCACACGCACACACACACACACACGCTCACACACTTGTACGCACTACGCAGGGTAGACACACATACACACACACACACACACACACACACCCGGACCCTACCTGCATGGAGACCTGCCAGGGCCAGGAGTGGGGCACGGCCTCCACCCCGTTGACCACCCTCAGGGTGGCGGTGCTGGGGGGCACCGCTGGGGAACCACACTCCTCTGGCCAGGCTGGGGGGGAGGGGGAGAGAGAGAGAGAGAGAGAGAGAGAGAGAGAGAGAGAGAGAGAGGAGGGTAGAGAGAGAGAGAGAGAGAGAGAGAGAGGAGGGTAGAGAGAGAGAAAGGAGGGTAGAGAGAGAGAGAGGAGGGTAGAGAGAGAGAGAGGAGGGTAGAGAGAGAGAGGAGGGTAGAGAGAGAGAAAGGAGGGTAGAGAGAGAGAGAGGAGGGTAGACAGAAAGAGAGGAGGGTAGAGAGAGAGAAAGGAGGGTAGAGAGAGAGAGACGAGAGTAAAGAGAAAGAGAGAGGGGGGGTAGAGAGAGAGAGAGAGAGATGAGAGTAGAGAGAAAGAGAGAGGGGGGGGTAGAGAGAGAGAGAGAGAGGAGGAGGGGGGCGGACATGAAACTATTATAAAATAGATTCCTAAAAGGGAGCTTGAAATCTGTTACCGTGTCTTTAACGATTCCACAACAGGAAGCCCTTTAGGGCAGCTCACATTGTTTCTGCATATTCCCAGACACATGAATATATTAATAATACATAAATTATTGCCAGCAGTTCACTGAACAGGGACCATGAATACTTCATCACATTACTCACGGTATGACTGCGATCGTATCGGATATCCACTGTTATGCCGGGCTCACACTACAGGATTTTTGGGCCGATTTATCCCCGATTCAGCCCTCCCGACAATCAGACGAGAAATCTGGTCTGGAACGCTGGTCGGTATCGATGATAAGCCCAGATGATCTTGTAATGTGAGGGGTTTACAGATCCAATCTTCAACCTCCTGATCGGCTCGCAGACCCATTGGGGCCGTCCCGATAATATCAAACTGATATTTAAGATTATTACGTCACTACTTTACAAGTGAGACAGAGAGACTAGTGGTTTGTAGTGTGTGATGACGAGCCGTTATTTTCAAATCTTGTCATGTGTGCATATTTGAGGTTCACGAGAAAAACATCTGTTAATATTCTCCTTATATGCGTGATGCAACCCGATTTCTGAATCGGTTAGGATTTTAAATATCCTGTAGTGTGAGCCCAGCATTAGTCTACACACATTCATTTTTAAACGGGCGATTCCGTGGACACACTCACTGATGGTGACGTTGTCCCAGGGGTTGGGGGGTGCAGGCGGTAGGGTGGGGACCACACTGGCGTCAGTGGTCCAGTAACCACGGAAACCCTTCTCCGCGTTGGCACCGTTGCTAAGGAAACGGACCACGGCCGTGTTCCCGGGGACCGTGACCAGGGGGGGCAGGCCGAAGCCACAGAAACGACCTGCGGACGGTATTAACCAATGAGAAATAAGAAACGGTCAACACAACAGGAAGTATGTCACCAACAGGACAATGGCCCGTCACTTCTACATACTTTATGCTACAGAGCTGACTTTGGTATAAAATGATTCTCAAAATACATCTCCCTTCACCCTCAACATGTTAGAAATTATCAACGCAGGACAATGACGTTTATGGGCCGTGTTCTCAAAGCAGTGTCCTGCTGACCAGGAGAGGGGTCAGGGAAGAATTTTTACAGCTCACTTATCTGGCCCCCGGGTGATTACTGTTTTTTTGCTTCCCTCTGGAATATGTAGGGGTGGGTCGTATGCCCACCTCCCTTGCTCTCTGTAAAGCGCATTGTATTGCCTCTGGGTATGAAATGCGCTATACAAATAAAGCTTTGATTGATTGATTTGATTGACCATACCATACCTAGGTCCCGAGGTCAGCCAACAAGCCTCCCAGCTGTCTCTCCCCTGGCCTGGAATGAGCTTCAGAGAACTATGAAACTGCAGGAGCTTGTCTCACTAAACAATTTTAAAACTAGGAATAACAGTTATGGAGGAAAATGAAACCCAGATCTGTAAATGTTTTTGACCGGTACCGTTGGTGAAATAATCTTGCCTGCCTTCAATGTGTAACTTGATCTCTTGTTTTTTAATCTTTAATTGTAATGTATTACTGTATGTTGTAAAGTGTATCTGTAATTGTCATGCTGCTTTCTTGGCCAGGTCTCTCTTGTAATTGTAATAGACTTAACCTGGCTAAATAAAGGTAAAAGAAAAGCTAAAAAGCCAAATCAAATACCCAGAGAGGTCATGTTGGGTCCACCGAAGATCTCCACGTAGTCCAGACACAGTCCCAGCACGCTGACAGCCTGCACCTCGAAGTGCGTGAAGGCCAGGTGGACGCGCTCGGTGGCGGGGACGGTGACGCGCCAGGTGCACGCGGCCTGGTGGGGGTAGACCTCGGGCCAGTTCGGGGAGATCAGGGTCCCCTGTGCGCTGCTGAAGGTGCCCCCGCACGGAGCTGTGGGGGGGGGGGGGGGGGGTCGAGGTTAAGAGCCTTGAATCCCCCTTTTACCTCCCACCATTGTGATGCCTCCCCCTCCCAACTCCCTCCCCCCCCCCCCCTCCTCACCCTGGCTGGGGTCCACGGCCTTCCAGGACGCCCGGAAGCCGGTGTCCACCACACGGTTGTTGGAGGTGAAGCTGATGCTCAGTCTCTCTCCGTCACTCACCAGGTCCCGGGGAGGGGCGTGGCTGCAGTGGGTCCCTACGGAGACCAGAGGACGGGGATGAGAGGAGGAGGAGGAGGAGGAGGAGGAGGAGGAGAGGAGAAGAACGTGGGAGGAGGGACAAGGCTAGGTATGTTACTCGTGCTGCCTCCATTCCTGCTCCCTCCTCTGTTCCCACTCCTACTCCAGAGGCGGATGAGGGCGATAAAGTTTGTTCCGCCATTTATTCGTTTACTGTTCTCATGCAACGACTCTGTCCGTGCAACTGGCTTGATCGTAGGGTCGGCGGTTCGAATCCCGGATCCTCCCGTCCACATGTCGAAGTGTCCACGAGCAAGACACTGAACCCCAAATAGCTCCCAATGAGCAGGCCAGCACCTTACACGGCAGCTGCCGCCATTGTTGAATGTGTGTGTGAATGGCTGAATGAGAGGCCATTGTAAAGCACTTTGGATACAAGTGTGCAGTCCATTAATCATTTACCAGGAACAGGACGGTCTAAGGTGACGGGGCTGATGGGATACGTGTAAAGCTCCAGCATGTAGCTCCAGCTCTGGTCCGTCATTGCAACGGGCTTTGTCAATGTCGTCAAGCTATCAGCGTCCGCGTGGCGTCGTTATTCATGAGCAGGTTCCTCCCGCCGCGGTGAAACGCTCGACTGGGCATCGTTAACGACGAGACTTATCAGCTGTCAAGAGAAGTCAAGAGCTATGGCTGTATTACTGTCTCCTCCTCTCTCTCTCTCCCTCTCTCTTCTTCTCTCTCTCTCTCCATCTTTCTTCCCCTCTCTCTCTCTCCCCCCCCCCTTTTCCTCTCTCCCTCTCTCTTCCTCTCTCTCTCTTCCTCTCTCTCTCTGCCCCCCCCTCTCTCTCTCTGTGAGGTCAGTTAATTTGTCTGCTGGCCAAGGTAAACAGTGTGACTGTGAAATGTCATCTACACTTCATCCAAGCCCTCTGTAATCATACTGGAGAGTGTGTGTGAGGAGAGAGAGGGAGAGAGAGAGAGAGAGAGAGAGAAGGCGAGTGAGTGAGTGAGAGAGAGAGAGAGAGAGAGAGTAACTAATCTCTGCTATCATTAATAGCAAATTAATCATGAGACAGCGAGGAACAGCCACACGTACACACACACACTGAGAGAGACACATACACACACACACATAGAACCCCCCCTCCACACACACACACACACACACACACACACACACACACACACACACACACACACACACACACAAACACAAACACAAACACACACACACACACACACACACACACACAGGCAGATGCCCCCTCCCCCTCACACACACACACTCCCGTACCCAGACTGCCCATCCTGTCGGTGAGGGTGACTTTGTCGTTCAGGCACAGCTGGCTCTCCTCCAGGGAGAAGTTGTGGAAGTGCAGGTGGACCAGCATGCCTGGCGGCACCTGGATGTTCCACTGGCAGCGGGCGCCGTTGCTATAGCTACGGGGGTGACCCATGGAGGACAGGGCGCCAGCATCGCCGGTCACGTCCTTTGGCCCGCCACAGCCAGATGCTGGAGGGAGGGAGAGAGAGAGAGAGAGAGAGAGGGAGAGGGGGAGTGGGGAGAGAGGGAGAGAGAGAGAAGGAGGGGAGGCAGAGAGAGAGAGAGGGGGGGGGGAGAGGGAGAGGGACAAGGGGGGAGAAAAGGTTGAGAGAATACAAAAGAGCAATTACAGAGCTGAGAATCATAAATTATACGGTTTTGACCGGTGTAGCTGGATCTTTTCAGACCAGTTCAGACCAGTTCTGACTGGCATTTGAACAGACTGTGAAGGTCCTAGAGGGTCAGACCAGCTCAGACTACTAGTATAGATAGTTGAGGAATAGGTAGTGTGCAAACCTACTGTGGAGGTTGTACAGGTCCCTGGTTTAAACCAGTTTAGACTAGTTTGGTCGTGTGTGAACGTACTGTGGAGGTTGTACAGGTCCCTGGTTTAAACCAGTTTAGACTAGTTTGGTCGTGTGTGAACGTACTGTGGAGGTTGTACAGGTCCCTGGTTTAAACCAGTTTAGACTAGTTTGGTCGTTGTGTGAACGTACTGTGGAGGTTGTACAGGTCCCTGGTTTAAACCAGTTTAGACTAGTTTGGTCGTTGTGTGAACGTACTGTGGAGGTTGTACAGGTCTCTGGTTTAAACCAGTTTAGACTAGTTTGGTCGTTGTGTGAACGTACTGTGGAGGTTGTACAGGTCCCTGGTTTAAACCAGTTTAGACTAGTTTGGTCGTGTGTGAACGTACTGTGGAGGTTGTACAGGTCCCTGGTTTAAACCAGTTTAGACTAGTTTGATAGTGTGTGAACGTACTGTGGAGGTTGTACAGGTCCCTGGTTTAAACCAGTTTAGACTAGTTTGGTCGTGTGTGAACGTACTGTGGAGGTTGTACAGGTCCCTGCGGATGACGTTCTCCATCCAGGGGATGTAGGCGGAGGCCCGTGTGAACACGCTGGGCTTCTTGTCCATGATGCAGCCGATCGGCCCGAAGCTGGTGATGCCGTGCACCTCCCAGGGGCTGCTGGCATTGTCCCGGCACACCAGGGGGCCGCCGGAGTCGCCCTGTCACACGCGAGGTCAAAGGTCAGGGTGAGTCAAGTTGTGACGTGTCACACAAACCGGAGCCTCCCCTCACCTGAAAGACAGGATGGAATTTGGGTGAACTATCCCTTTAACTAATTATCACCTATAACCACCAGAGTCTCACCTGACAGACAGACTTGAGCTCGTCGGGCAGGGTGTAGCCGCAGCAGATCATGGAGGTCTTGACCTGGAACCACCAGTAGTCCATCCTCTTGCAGGTGTCGAAGGGGATCACAGGAAGGGCCACCTGGTTGAGTGCCTCCGAAGGCTTGGCGTTCAAGGAATCGCCTGATTTTTAAAAAGCGCGAGTCAGAGTGAGCGCAAGTCAGAGTGAGCGTGAGTCAGAGTGAGCGCGAGTCAGAGTGAGCGCGAGTCATCGCGGCGTTTAGCAATGAGGACAGGAAAGAGAAAGGATCAGAGAGATAAAGAGACAGAGAGCATTCAAGGTCTCTCTGCTGGGGGCGCTGGATACGATGCAGTTACACCTTCAAACCTGCAGAGGGCGCTAAAACACCGGCGCAACCGGAGAGTGAAGCGTCAGACCACGGAAAATAAATGGGTAGGGGGAGGGGGAACAAAACCATAGACACCAGTTCAGATCTGCAGTATTACACGCGAAAGACAGAACCCTCCCCCCACGCCCCTCCCCCCTCCTCACCCGTCTCGTCCCCCCAGCCCGAGGCGTAGCACTTCTTCCCCCCCGGCAGCACCTCGTCCCGGGCGGGCAGGCAGGCGAAGGAGACCTGGTCGCTGGGCGTGGCCTCTCCATCCAGGCGTACCAGCGCCACGTCGAACTCCACCGTGGGCACCGTCGGGTACCTGAAGGCCTCGTGGCGGTAGATGCCGGTGATGGGGAAGCACCTCTCGGTGGGCTCGGCGAAGGTCAGGTTGTGCTTTCCCAGGCACATGCGCCAGCGCTGCAGCTCGTCCGCATAGCTGGGAGGAGGGGAGGGGAGGGGTTCGGAGGTCAGATATGTCATCAGCGACCAAGGTGGGAGGTAAACCTTCCGCGATAGACGTTAGATCCAACTGTGTTTCTATCTATCTATCTATCTATCTATCTATCTATCTATCTATCTATCTATCTATCTATCTATCTATCTATCTATCTATCTATCTATCTATCTATCTATCTATCTATCTATCTATCTATCTTATCTATCTATCTATCTATCTATCTATCTATCTATCTGTCTGTCTGTCTGTCTGTCTGTCTGTCTATCTATCTATCTATCTATCTATGTATGATTGGCATGTGTCTGTGGTAGGTACTGTAGGAGGAATGTAGATGTAGGTAATATCTCTGATTGAGGATGTGCAGTAGGATAGTAGGTAATATCTCTGATTGAGGAGGTACAGTAGGATAGTAGGTAATATCTCTGATTGAGGAGGTACAGTAGGATAGTAGGTAATATCTGTGATTGAGGAGGTACAGTAGGATAGTAGGTAATATCTCTGATTGAGGAGGTACAGTAGGATAGTAGGTAATATCTCTGATTGAGGAGGTACAGTAGGATAGTAGGTAATATCTCTGATTGAGGAGGTACAGTAGGATAGTAGGTAATATCTCTGATTGAGGAGGTACAGTAGGATAGTAGTTAATATCTCTGATTGAGGAGGTACAGTAGGATAGTAGATACTAACTTGATGAAGCAGTGGGCGGCAGTCATGACCCAGTTCTTATGGATCAGGGTCCCTCCACAGATATGAGAGAAACTGGGCTCTGGTCTGCTGGGGGGCCAAACCTGGGACACAACACACACACACATACACACACACATACACACATACACACACACACACACACACACACACGCATGCACACACACATGCGCGCGCGCGCACACACACACACACACACACACACATAGTTAGATATAGTCAGACAGACAGACACACAGACATGGAGAGACAGAGAGACACACACCCAGACAGACAGACAGACAGACAGACATACATACATGCATGCACACACACACACACACACACACACACACACACACACACACACACACACACACACACACACACACATACACACACACAGACACAGACACGTAGATAGGTATAGTCAGACAGACAGACACACAGACATGGACAGACAGACAGACAGACAAACACACACACACACACTCACAGATATAGATAGACAGAGACAGACAGACAGATAGACACACCCACACACACATAGATAGATATAGACACACACACACACACAGATTGCTGAAAGAATGGTGGTTAGGAGGAGCGATGTATCTAGTCTGAGGAGACTCATGTCCTTATTAGCAGAGTGAGAGCTTGTGAGTAATAGTGAGTAATCACCTTCAGGTGAGGAAACGGCTCAATAAACCTGACACGGCACCACAGAGAGAGACCGGGGGGGGGGAGAGAGAGACGGATTAGGGGAGAGAGATATAGAGAGAGACAGAGAGAGGGGGAGGGAGACAGAAAGACAGAGAGAGAGAGAGGAGGGAGGGTAGGAGAGAGAAAGAGAGAGAGAGGAGGGGGGAGAGATATGAAGAGAGAGATGGTGAGATAGCTGAGTGATGTGTCGCTTCTAATCAGATCATCTCACCAAATCACAACTATTCAAATTTTTCTCAGGAGGAGGGAGTGAAACTTAGTAAACCAGCTGCTATGTCATCATGTATTTCACTGGTGGGAGGGAAATTCTTGTACGGTATATTCATCTTAATGAATATGAACGAATCATTTTTTTCCGACGGCCTTTCCTCCATGTAATGTTCTCCGTGGCAGAAACACTAATAGCACAACTAATAGAATTAGGGGGGGGGGGGGTGATGTCGGTGGGCGTGCGTCCGTCTCACCTGCATGGACACCTGCCAGGGCCAGGAGTGGGGCGTGGCCGGCTCCCCGTTGACGATGCGGGTGTGGACCGTGGGAGGGACCGCGGGTCTGCCGCACGTGGCGATTGGCCAGTCTGGGAATGTGGGAGGGGTGTGTTTTTGGTTGAAAGACACTAGAATTGGCATACGCGTCACTGTCAGGGTAACCACCTTGAACGCATGACGTCCTTTAATATGTATCCCTTCCGGTATCGGCTGGTTCTAATGGCGGAATGTGAGGTCATCAACAAGCGCCTAGGTCTGTTTCTGTGTCGTAATGTGGACAGCGGGAGCCCTTCCAGCAGTCACCTTAGCAACTGACACAACAAGGTGTCTGCTGCTGAGGTGACTCTAATCCCCGATGTCCTCAAACTCACTCACACACACACACACACACACGCGCTAACATGCATAAATATACACACACACACACACACATACACACAAGCATGTATTACATGCACACACACGCGCAGGCACGCATGCATACACACTCACACAAACACGCACACACACACACTCACACACACATGCATACGTACACACACACACACACAACCGTGCACACGCACACACACGCACAGGGCACCTCTGCAGCAACAGAAGCACCAGTTCATCTATAAAACTCTATTTCAGCAATTGGCTTGGCAGAGGCCTGGCCACCTGGAACCCGTCGCTGGGAGAAGAATAGACTGGGAGGAGACAGGGGAGAAGAGAGAGAGAGAGAGAGAGAGAGAGAGAGAGAGAGAGAGGGAGGGAGAGAGAGAGAGGGAGAGAGAGAGAGAGAGGGAGAGAGAGAGAGAGAGAGGGAGGGAGAGAGAGAGGGAGAGAGAGAGAGAGGAGAGGAGAGAGAGGGAGAGGAGAGAGAGAGAGAGAGAGAGAGAGGGAGGGAGAGGGAGAGGGAGAGGGAGAGAGGGAGGGAGAGAGAGAGAGGGAGGGAGAGAGAGAGAGAGAGAGAGAGAGAGAGAGAGAGAGAGAGAGAGAGAGAGAGAGAGAGAGAGAGAGAGGGAGAGAGAGGGAGGGAGAGAGAGAGAGAGAGAGAGGGAGGGAGAGAGAGAGGAGAGAGAGGGAGAGAGAGAGAGAGGGAGGGAGAGAGAGGGAGGGAGAGAGAGAGAGAGAGAGAAATGAAGAGAGAGAGAGAGAGAGAGAGAGAGAGAGAAGAGACAGGGGAAGGAGAGGGCAAGAGAGAGTAGGACAGAGATAGAGAGAGAGAAGAGGAAGAAGGAGACAGAGGGCGAGAGAGGGCGAGCGAAGAGAGCTCGAAAGCACTGTAGTGAAAGAGAGAGAAGACGGAGACAGAGAGACTCCGCTTGTCTCTCCTCAGCACCCCTGATCACCGCGCGTCGCCACGCCCCCGGGGAGGGGCCAGCGATCTGTCTCTGTCTCGCACGCCGTGTTAGTGTGAGCGTAGCACAGCGGGGAGCGTCAGTTCACACTCGCCACTGGTCAATCTCCCCCCGCCGTGCGTCCCTAGTTCTCACATATATCACACACATCAATGCTCATCGTGTTCAAAACATAAGAATTCAACCAATTAAAACGCAGCACATGGGGATCTACCCAATGGATAAGATTCCTAACTAACATACCTATTTAGATTAAAAAAAAAAAAAAAAACTGCTAAATTGAGAGGTGGGGTGGTGTGTGTGTGGGTGTGTGTGTGGGGGGGGTGGACCGGTACCCACCGACGGGGATGTCGTCCCAGGGGTTGGGGGGCACCGGGGCCTCGGTCGGGGGGGGTAGGCTGGCGTCGGTGGTCCAGTAGGCCCGGAAGCCCTTGGCCTCGGTGAAGAGGTCCGAGTGGAACCGCATCACCAGCCTGCTGCCCTGGGTGTGGACGCTGGGAGGGAGCTTGGTGCCGCACCACGGACCTGGGGGGGGGAAAGGGGATTCGAAACGAACAAACCCGAAGTGTTGAATATGGATGAGTGCATCCAAACCCGGTTCGGGGGGTTAAAAAGGAGAGGTGTTTCCGCTTGTGTGTCATTTCTGACCTTCTATCGGAGGCTTCAACTATAAAATAATGTAACAGCATCAATACACCCACATCAGTGCAAGGATGATGAAAGGATGATGAAAGGATAATGTAAGGATGATAAAAGGATGATGAAAGGATGATGAAAGGATGATGTAAGGATGATAAAAGGATAATGAAAGGATGATAAAAGGATGATAAAAGGATGATAAAAGGATGATGAAAGGATGATGAAAAGCGCCGACTCACCCTTCTTGGTGGCTCCTCCGTCCTGGACATCGTAGACCACCACGCTGTCGTAGCATCTGGAGGTAATGAAGTCTTTGGCCTCCAGGTCGAAGTGCGTGAAGGTCAGCGTGATGTTCTTCCCCGAGGGCACCTGGACGATCCACATGCACTCGCTGGCGGCCTTGTAGTTCATTGGCCAGTTCTGGGACTTGATCACGCCCGTCTCTTCGCTGGACCAACCACCGCAGCCCTGGATCTCTGGGAGGGGGCAGGCAAGGAGTGAGAGTGTGTGTGTGTGTGTGTGTGTGTGTGTGTGTGTGTGTGTGTGTGTGTGTGCGTGTGTGCGTGCGGGAATATAGACACGTCTTCAGATACGTGTATGTGCAAACCCAGCATGTGTTTGTGCGTTTGTGTGTGTGTGTGTGTGTGTGTGTGCGTACGTGTGAGGCATATAGACATATTCAGATGTGTGTTTGTGCACTCTCAGCGTTTGTGTGTGTGTGCGTAACGTGTGTATCTCAGTGTGTGTTATCTAGCCTATATTGTAAATACCTCCCCCACCCTGGAGAGGGACGCATGTCCCGAGGAGTAATCAAGCATGCCCTGTCACTGTGAGAAACGGCGAGCGCAGCGCCCTCGAACACGCGCCCGCCGGCGCCCGGGTCGATCGGCAGCGCTGACTACCGAGATGGAGAGGGAGGGTCCGCCCCCCCGACGCCTTCATAACTCAACCCAGCCAGCTGCGTTCTGAATATATCACCTCCATGGATATTCATAAGCCTTTAATCAGTACAGTAGCTGGTTGATGTGTGGTTGTTTAACTTTTGAAGTGCCCCAGGAGACGGGAATAAGCTTTTTTGTGGTGAAACGGTAAGCGGGGGAACGTCATTTGAAAAGAGCCGAGGTGCTCAAAGCTCAGTTCCAAACTTTATTGTGACTAAACAGAATATCAATTTTTATTTTATTCAGCGAGAATGTTTTCTTGAGCGTCACTCGGTTGTAAGACGTTCTCAGACTGGTGACCGTGAGGGTTCTACAGTGTCGGTCCACTGGTTGTTGTACCCTGTCCTGTGCTTTGGCAGAGCTCATACACACACACGTACGCAAACACACACACACACACACACACACACACACACACACGCACAAACTCATCCTCCTACCGTGACTTTGCTCTTAAGATATATTGAAGTAGTTTCAAGCTCTTTATCGACAGTCATTAGTACAAGGTCAGCGTTGCCTGCTAAGCAATATAACTGAGCCTCAGTGTGTGTGTGTGTGTGTGTGTGTGTGTGTGTGTGTGTGTGTGTGTGTGGGAATGTGTGTGTGCGTGTGTATGTGTGTGTGTGTGTGTGTGTGTGTGGTAATATAGCCACATACGCGTACGTATGTGTGCAGGCGTTTGAGTTTTGTTTGTACTTGAGTGTTTGTACTTGAGTGTGTTTGTGTGTGTGAGTGCGTGTGTGTGTGCATGTGTGTGTGTGTGTGTGTGTGTGTGTGTGTGTGTGTGTGTCGGCCAGGCTCCTTACCTGCGATGTCCTCGGGGAAGACCGCCTCCCACCTGGCAGAGAAGCCGGGGTCAGAGAGCCGGCTGTCGGACAGGAAGCTGATGGACATCCTGTTATCACTGCTCACCACTACGGGCGGGAGGATGTAGCCACAGAACGTACCTGGGATGGAGGGAGGGAGGGAGGGAGGGAGGGAGGGAGGGAGGGAGGGATGGAATGAGGGATGGGGATGGGAAGAGGGACGGAGGGATGGAGGAAGATAGGGATGAGGGAGAGAGGAATGGAGGGAGGTATGGAGGATGGAGGGAGAGAGGGAGAGAGGGAGAGAGGGGTGGAGGGAGAGAGGGGTGGAGGGAGAGAGAGAGGGAGGAATGGCGGATGGAGGGAGAGAGGGATGGAGGAAGAGAGAGATGGAGAGAGGGAGGGAGGTATGGAGGATGGAAGGAGAGAGGGAAGGAGGCAGAGAGGGAGGGATAGAGGATGGAGGGAGAGGGGGGAGAAGGAGAAAGGTGGATGGAGATGATGTGAGAGAGAGATGGAGGGAGAGATGGATGGACGGAAAGAGAGAGATAAATCATTTAGGCAGAAACACAACTCTCTCACTTCCTGAAACTCATCCAATCCACCTACGGGCACCAATACAGTAAACTGAACTGAACTCTCCCTCCGGAAACACAGCAGAGAGAGAGAGAGAGAGAGAGAGAGAGAGAGAGAGAGAGAGAGAGAGAAGCATACAAAGGTCTCACAGAGAGAGAGAGAGATAAGCACAGCAAGGTGTCAGAGAGAGAGAGAGAGAGAGAAGCAGGTCTCACAGAGAGAGAGAGAGAAGCACAGCAAGGTATCATATATATATATATATAGAGAGAGAGAGAGAGAGAGAGAGAGAGAGAAGCAGAGCAAGGTCTCACAGAGAGAGAGGTAGAGAGAGAAAGAGAGAGAGAGAGAGAGAGAGAGAGAGAGAGAGAAGCACAGCATGGAGAGTGAGAGAGACAGGAGCAGGGCAAGGTCTCCCAGTGAAACTTTCCCTCTGGAAGCACAACAAGCTGCCCTGGTCCTCTTGATTCTCCTCACGTCCGCCTGTCCAACTGGGTTCTGCTGCAGTACTTGTTAAGTTTAATATGTACTGTCACGAGCAAACCGGGTTGTCTCTGCGCGTGTGTGTGTGTGTGTGTGCGTGTGTGTGTGTGTGTGTGCGAGTGCGTGTGTGTGCGAGTGCGTGCGTGTGTGTGTGTGTGTGCAAGTGTGTGTGCGAGTGCGTGTGTGTGTGTGTGTGTGTGTGCGAGTGCGTGTGTGTGCGAGTGCGTGCGTGTGTGTGTGTGTGTGCAAGTGTGTGTGCGAGTGCGTGTGTGTGTGTGTGTGTTGTCAGGGGGGAGCCAGGCCCTCCTGCGGAGCCTGGACCTTCCTGGCAGAGGTCACAGCAGCTCTGACAGGTTTGCGCACCAACTGGGGGTTTTGGTGAAGAGCTGTCGGCCCTTTAAATGCACACGCACACACACACGCACACACACACTTGCATAAACACACACAAACAAACTCATACACACAAAGATACTCAAGGACAATAAAAGACACCTGGACGTCCTGTCATTTGTCATTGCTAATGTAGTATAAGCTGAGCCCATGTCTTTTTCTAAAGCCCCTTCTTTAGTGACAGGAAGTCCATCCCAGTAAATTGGCGGGAACGTGCCAGCATGGGGTCACGCGTGAACGAGAGCAGGCATCGATATCCCACATCAAGACCAAGGGACGTTCCGTGGAAAATCCCGGTATGGCTGTGTTGTGAACAGAAGCAGTTATAGTTTATTGAAGGGACAAGCACAAGCCAAGCACTATGCACTGTAGCACTACTGCACTGATTTTTATCCTTAGCGTTATATTTTAATCTGTACGTATTCTGTGTCCGTTGTATCTGTCTCATGTGTCTTAAGTGTTGCATATGTCTTGTATCAACTGCACAATATAAGATGCTCACGGAAAATAAAGTACTTTGAATTAAATCAGATATCAGCTGTTGTATTTGTCGTTATATACCTGCAGTTTTCGCTAGGACTGTCCCTTGCTCCAACTATGACGTGGTTGCCATAGCATGTCTGAAAAGGCGCCGGATGGGAATGTCTCTGCATGTCCAGTAGCATGTACAGTAGCATGTACAGTAGCATGTACAGTAGCTGCATGTGTGAAAATCACAGTAACAGGAAATTGTGTCTGAAAGACGCTTCAAACGCATGAAAAGCTGCTCCTCTCCCTCCCTCTCTGTTCTCACATAAAGGGTACACACTCACTAACACACTCTCTCTCTTTTCTCTCTCTCTCTCTCTCTCTCTCTCTCTCTCTCTCTCTCTCTCTCTTTTCTCTCTCTCTCTCTCTCTCTCTTGCTCTCGAGTCCTTGAGAGAACTATACTGTAGCTGCAGCAGATAAGGCCGCGTCAGGCAGACTGCAGACTCTCCAAGCGCATAATAAGCACTGGTAATTCACATTTCTCTGACGCCCGTGTCTGTATGTGTGTGTGTGTGTGTGTGCGTGTGTGTGTGTGTGTGGGGGTGATCCTAATCAACAGCTTTACAGCCCCGAGGAGACAGGCTCACTGCAGTCTCTCCACACACTGCTGTTCGCTGCTCAACCAGGCTGAACGTGGCTGAGCTCCAGCACAGAAGAGTTACAGCTCCCCCTCGTTCTTCCCAGCGCGGGGGACATCCTGAGCAGATGCTTATCTCCTGCTCTTCCCTCAGGTTCGCCTCCTCCACCGCCATCACAGGGATTTTCTACACTAGTTGCCAAAATGGCCGCCTGAATTAACTCGCATGAGAGCTGGGTGCAAAGCTGAATATAAATAGTATTGTAGTACATGTACATATACTAGAGTGGTATAGCGCAATAAAGACCTTTTTACATCAGGGGGGTATTCCAGAAAGCAGGTTTAGTGAAAACTCTGAGTTGATTCAGCTCTATTCAATATAAGGGTTAGCGAACTCAGAGTTAGCTAACCCTAAGATAAACCTGCTTTCTGAAACACCCCCCAGTTTTCATTGAGTCTAGCTGTATTTTCATAAAGTGACCTTTACAGACCTTCGCGAGTACCTGGCATCTGCCCACTCTACCGTTACACCCCCCCAGATCAGACCCCCCCAGATCAGACCCCCCCAGATCAGACCCCCCCAGATCAGACCCCTCAGATCAGACCCCCCCAGATCAGACCCCCTCAGATCAGACCCCCCCAGATCAGACCCCCCACATCAGACCCCCTCAGATCAGACCCCCCCAGATCAGACCCCCCCAGATCAGACCCCCCCAGATCAGACCCCCCCAGATCAGACCCCCCCAGATCAGACCCCCCCAGATCAGACCCCCCCCAGATCAGACCCCCTCAGATCAGACCCCCCCAGATCAGACCCCCCCAGATCAGACCCCCTCAGATCAGACCCCCCCAGATCAGACCCCCCACATCAGACCCCCTCAGATCAGACCCCCCCAGATCAGACCCCCCCAGATCAGACCCCCTCAGATCAGACCCCCCCCAGATCAGACCCTCTCAGATCAGACCCCCCCAGATCAGACCCCCGAGATCAGACCCCCTTAGATCAGACCCCCCAGATCAGACCCCCTCAGATCAGACCCCCTCAGATCAGCCCCCCTCAGATCAGCCCCCCCCAGATCAGACCCCCCAGATCAGACCCCCCCAGATCAGACCCCCCCAGATCAGATCCTGTCTGCAGCACACATCCCCCCTCGGTGTGACGGTTTCAGAACGATGGCGGCCCTTACCCAGCGTCTGGAGGCTGTCGGAGGCGACGAGCTTGTCCTCTTTACACTGGCCGGCCTCTCCCGTGACGGCCATGTCCGTGACCTGCAGCTTGACGAGGGAGCCCTCGGCGACGGTGACGTTCCAGGAACAGCGCAGGCCGCCGGGGTACGGCGCCGGGTAGCCGAGGGAGCGGATCACGCCCTTGCGCCCGTGGAGAGTCCCGGACCCGCCGCAGCCCGAATCTGACAAGCAGGCGGGGTGTTTCGAAGTTAGTGACGGTTTGATTTGGAATGATGAAAAATAATGTGTGAACTATCAATCCTTCAAATGAACGATTAAATCATAAGGAACTATGAGACATTAACTTCCTCTCATAGAGATACTAGATGAAAATTGTCTTTCTTTTTATTTTTCTGGCTTCTGCCGTGATGTTCGCTTCGGTTTTCTCACCTCCGCCATGATATCATTGCATGTTCTATTAATACAAAATCTGTCCTGATGAAGGTGGCAACACCGAAACGTTGTTTAAAAAAAGATTAAAGCAGAGAAAAAGTGTGTGCGGGAGTCTAGTATTTCTCATTTGAAACCTTAAAGGGGATTTACTCCCAGCACCACCATTTTGTAAGAGTGTGCATGTTGGTTTTTTTCACTATTAATACATCCATGCATGATATCCATAGACGCCGGAATAGTTAGCTACTACTGTGTTGTTTAAGCACAACATTGCGCATGCGCGCTTTGACTGAATGCTGCGTCCTGGGGGCGCGAGTTTTAAAAGGTTATAAATGTCAATGTATTATCTTTCTGAGTAGACTGTTTGGACGATTCAGCTTACTTTTAGTAAATCTAATTGGAGAATTAGCACCAGACATGTTTGTAAAGGTCTAAATATCGCGAGGTATTGCTTTAAGCTTAATCAAGGGAAATAGGTGAACTGTCCCTTTAAGTTAGCGATGGGCAGCTAGGTAAGTGTGATGAATGGGTGAGAGTAACAGATGGAAAGGGACTCCCAATGCTTATGTTGACGACTGCGGCTGGATGGATTCACTCTTGTTTTCTCCGCCACGTCGTCAGCGGTGTGCCGACGCACAGGGCAACGCTCAGATAAAGGTTATGTCAGGACACGGGCACGGGCGCTCGTTCACCAAGAGAAAATCCTCATCGCTCAGCCGAGTGTTGTTGATCTGCCTGGCGACCAGATTCAGATAGATAGCCTGCGATTGAACATCTAGAGGAGCTGCGAACGCAGTGAGTTGTGAAACTCCTTTGTGGACGATGTTCATTCTGTGCCATTTAAATCAGCAGAAAACAAGAGAGAGAAGGTGAGCCTTGACTGCAGACTGCAGCTGGGGGAAGGGGTTGTCAAGCTAAAGGTTCACAAACAACATCAATACCGTTGATGCTCCGGGCCTCGGAATCGCAATCAATTCTGTGCAGTGAGAAAGCAAACATATTTCAACCAGAGTCGTGAGAAGCAGGGGAGAGAAGGAGGGAAGGATGGGGCTTTCCACAGAACGTTGATGGGACCAAACTGCTACAGAAGGCTTTTTAATGACAGGATGCAAGCTGAGTACTCGGCCTTCTATTTCCAACTTGCGATCGGACCGAGAATTGACCCTTGGGGAACCCCTCGAATGTAAAAGTGCTTACCGAGTGCCGGGGTCGTTGGCATCACTGTCGTTGATGGGGTCGTGTGGGGGGTCGTGTGGGGGGTGGTGGGAACCGTGATCGGCCTCTTCGTGGTCGTGGGAGGTCGGGGTGGGGTCGAGGGTCGGGGTGGGGGTGTGGTCGGGACCACGACGGGTGGTAGGCTGGACTTGGTGTAGGTGGCGTTGAAGCCTTTGGAGGTCAGCTTGGCATCGCTTTTGAATCGGACCACCATGGTGTTACCGGTGGATTCCACGGGTCTCGGGAGGCTGCCACCGCAGAAACGATCTACGACGAAGGAAAACCTTTCACTGTTTATCAAACAAACATTGAGACCTGACAGGGCTGTTAAAATCCAACAGCGAGACAACTCTCGTGCACAAAAAGCAGGAGACCTAAAACTGTTTTGCTATGAATTACTGCCGTTCAATTTGGGATGCTTGGAAAATTCACTGATTTGATTAATTTATGTTTGAGAGACAACTGACAAATAAGGGCCCATAGCAACCGTAGCCCTTAATCTCTAATCGCGTGTAATTAACGTTTCAGTACGTGTCGTGTGATGTCATGCGTACCCAGAATGGCGGCGCCAGCGGTGTGTCCGTCGTAAATATCAACGTAGTCTCCACAGACCTCCGGGATCAGGTCAAAGGAGGTGAACGTCAGGCGAACCCTCTCAGCTCGCTCAGGAACACTGATCCTCCACTGAACACACACACAGACACAAACACACACACGGACACAAACACACACACGGACACAAACACACACACGGACACAAACACACACACGGACACAAACACACACACGGACACACACACGGACACGAACACACACTCGGATACAAACACACACACAGACACACACACACACACACACACACACACGGACACGAACACAGACACGGACACAAACACACACACGGACACAAACACACAAACGGTCACAAACACACACATGGATACAAACACACACACAGACACAAATACACACACAGACACAAACACACACAGACACGAATACACACAGACACAAACACACACACGGACACAAACACACACAGACACAAACATACACACGGACACGAATACACACACAGACACGAATACACACACACGGACACAAACACACATATGGACACAAACAAACGCACGGACACAAACACACACAGACACAAACATACACACGGACACAAACATACACACGGATACAAGCACACATACGTGCGCATGCACACACACACAGTTTCTTTAGACTGTAGCAGATTATTATTAGTCTTGTTTCTTTAATAAAGTGCAATTACTTTCTCCCAACTACAGTATGCCTATGTGATGCAAGCACCATGAGAACAAGCCCTAGGTATTTGTAACCAAGGGTAACTGTGTGCTGTAAATAACTGATCCTATGCTGCTAAGACAACCTAGCAATGTTTGGTATCAATCTGAAGCTAAAATCCTGAATCAGTTGATTATGCATGTTGGGGAAATGTTATATCATGTTGAAACCATAACAGGGATATTTGATGATTCTAGACTCTTAAGAGAATCTTGGCTCCTATTTTATGACCCGAAGTGAGTGGGGTCAAAGCAGCCCACAGACCCCTCACTCTGTGTGGGTGACCAATCGGTGCTGTCTATGCAAACAGGACACACCTCAGTCTCTAGCCCTTTTTAAGTGGGGGCAGGACAGATTCTCTCTCTCTTTCTCTCTCTCAAATCTCTCTCAAGTTTCTCAAGTTTCTCTCAAAGTTTCTCTCCGTAACCAGGATCCAAGCTTGTGCCTGATTGATGAAAATCAATCTGTATCCGTGGAACTGCTGAACCGCTGTCTGCTAGCTAAGACCTCTGTAGTCGACACCAGGGTCTTAGGAGTTTCCACAAACTCTTCAAATGATCAATCTCTGGCGAGAGTAGAGGTTTTGAACGAGACATTTGCAACTTTTGAACTCTGAACCATTTCAGTTGCTGTGCAGCGGCGCTGAAATTGAACTCTGAATCTCTGTGCGACCATCACGTCACATGTCTCTTCCCTTCTTTGAGCCAGACAACGCCTCCGGACACACCGCTTTTCAACACACTATACCGTAAGGTTGCGATCCAGCGTTCTACTGCGTGTGTTGGTGCCAAGCGTTGTTTAAGCTTAGAGGATCTAGGATAGGCTGTGATAATCTATGACATCATTCTTTTCATTTCTGCTGTGTTGTCATATTGCCACACTTGTTTTCCATCTATTAATGAACTGTGTTTTCATATTATTTTGATAATTGATTAGTATAACTTTAATAAATATTATTAACCTTTGATCACGTCCTAGCGTCATCACATGATCTTTAGGTCACTTGATTGAGTCAAGACCTCCTCCTTCAGGCAGAGATTGATAAATTAGACTATTGATAAAGGCTATCTGTTTCCCTGTACAGAACGGGGTGGTGCCCCATACAAGTTGATTTAATGTATTAAATACATATTCCTTCATATTTGTGATAACCGCGGTATAATCATAAATTATACCTAGGCATAGTCATATTTCCATAGTTCTAACCCTTATGCCAGGCTCACACTACAGGATATTTAAAATCCTAACCAATTTCGAAATCGGGTTACATCACGCACATAAGGAGAATCTCAAACAAGCACACACAGCAAGATTTGAAAATAACGGCTCATCACACACTATAGGATCTTATCGTGCCCGAGGGAGCAACGAACCACTGGTCTCGCCGTCTATGCTTGTGGCGGCTGGCGGGGGTATCTAGCGTTAGCTAGTCTGGGTAAGCTAGCTAAGCAACTACTGCTGCTGTCTAATGTTATACTGTAGCTAGATGGATAAGACATGAACAGTTAGCTACCTGGCGCCGCCATAGCCCCTCTCCTCCGGTGTGACGTTAGCTAGCCTGTGCCTGATGTTAGCTAGCCTGACTAGCCAACTAGTGCTGACATGATAATGTTATAGCTTGCTATATCAGGCAAAAAACACAGTTAGCATCAGACTGGGGGAGAGGAATGCTTCATTATGAAACTGTCTGACAGAAGCAGCCACGCTTCTGTCAGTCTGCCCCAGGGCAGCTGTAGCTATGTATCTTACCACCACCGGTATGACTGTCTCTGAATGAATACTGGACTCTGGCCCGACGCTGGCCCGACGTTGGCCCGACATTGGCGCAATGCTGGCACGACGCTGGCCCGACGCTGGCGCAATGCTGGCACGACGCTGGCCCGACGTCGGCCCGACGCTGGCCCGACGTTGGCCCGACATTGGCCCGATGCTGGCCCGACGTTGGCGCAATGCTGGCCCGACGCTGGCACAATGCTAGCGCAATGCTGGCGCAATAGTAGCGCGACGTTGGCCCGAGGCTGGCCCTACGCTGGCCGATGCTGGCCCGACGCTGGAGCAATGCTGGCCCGACGCTGGCCCGACGCTGGAGCAATGCTGGCCCGACGCTGGCCCGACGCTGGCGCAATGCTGGCACGACGCTGGCCCCACGTTGGCCCGACGCTGGCACAATGCTGGCACAATGCTGCTGCAACGCTGGCACGACGCTGGCGCAATGCTGGCACGACGCTGGCACAATCCTTTTCAAGAGCCCCTTGTCACCCAAGGATGTGAAAAGTGCCTTCCTGCTGAGTCCTAACCCTCAACCTCAGTGCTCAATAACCCCCTTAGACTCCAATCTCATCCTGCCTCTCATTTCATCTCGTAGTCTCCGCCTTTCTCCCTCAAACTGTGTAACAGAAAGTGTTCAACGTTTTCTTCCACACCACAGTCCACACATCTATTATTATCCCTCTTCGCTGTTCCTCGTTATGAATGATTACTTTTTTAGGCTGTGCAGCTGCTTCTAAGTATGCGACACATGTCCATAGCATGAGATTTAGACCAATCAGAAATTGCCAATACCGTTGCACACCAGCAGAGGGCAGTGTAGACTCCTCATAAACCTGCACTGTTTAACTTCACCATCTGGGTGTGATGTTTATTTTTTAATGCGAGAAAATACATGCACAGCCACATGCAACAACCAATCACAGTATTTATTCACGCAAAAACATTTCAACATTACATCTGTTTTATAGTAAAACATAAAAATCCTTTGTATCAAATAAGCAAATTCATTAAGTACAATGATCCTTTCTTCAGAACTTCTATCCTCTCTGATTTTAAAACTACCATACCTGTAGATAGCTGTGGGTAAGCGAAGTTCCACGTTGGTCAAAATGTGTTTGACGACCAAGAACAGCAAACAAGGTCAATATCACCGTGTTCAGAATTAAACTGTGTTTGTGTGTGTGTGTGTGTGTGTGTGTGTGTGTGTAGGTATGTGTATGGCAGCAGATGGCAAATGCCCTTGGAAAAATCCACTCCCTGAGATATGTTTAGATATCACGGTGAATGTACACTCCATGAGTGTGTGTGTGTGTGTGTGTGTGTGTGTGTGTGTGTGTGTGTGTGGGTGTGTGTGTGGGTGTGTGTGTGTACCTGATAGAGAGCCCCGTTCTCGTAGTTCTGCGCTGGGAATCCAGGGGTCAGCAGATTCCCGCGGTCACCTTGGAGAGAACCACCGGCCCCAGCTATTTCTGGAGAGATGGAGGGATGGAGGAATGGAGGGGTGGAGAGATGGAGAGATGGAGAGATGGGGGGATGGAGGGATGGAAAGATGGAGAGATGGAGGGATGGAGAGATGGAGGAACAGAGGGATGGAAAGATGGAGAGATGGAGGGATGGGGGGATGGAGGAATGGAGGGATGGAGGGAGGACACTTCAGCTTTACACACACCTCAAGGACCACTATCACACACTCACCTCCTCATCCCTCCCTGTTCTCTCTCTCTCTCTCTCTCTCTCTCTCTCTCTCTCTCTCTCTCTCTCTCTTCCCCATTCCCCTGTTCACAACTCACATCATTTAATCCAGCACACATTGTAATGACACTGGCTTTCTAGGTCAATGATATGACAGAGATACGGGGCGATCACAGGTACCACTTTCAATTTACATCAAGTCGGGCCAAAATGGCATCCGTATGACTGACTAACCATGGAGCCAAAATGGTGTCTGTGCGATGGAATAATTAACTGACTGTGAAGCCAAAATGGCATCCGTCTTACTGAGTAATTGGCCCAGTCCCAATGTCAGACTTACACAGAGGCGCGTTTGTGTTTAGTGCGTGAGGGCTTAGGGCTGTCCCATAGTCAAATTGTCCCCATGAGTGCCCAAGGGCTCTCTGGTAAACATTTTGACCACTCCTCGGGGAGAACCTCCTGGATTGGAATGAGGATGGCACATGTTAACAGCCAGTAATCCTGCAAGGGTTGATGGACAGTGGGTCCGTGTGTGACAGTGACTGCTTTCTCCTCTGAGTGTGGTCGTGGCGACCTAACCTTAACCATTCGCTTTTTGGTACCTGTTAGCTGTTAAAAATGGGGGTTCATAATGTTGGTTTTACAACAGAAAGGACAGAAATGACAATGGCCTAATAGCAACACCAAGTTCTGTAATCTGGCTACAACAGTATGTTTTTTAAATCCAAATTTCAACACTGACGCTTTGGAGCGGAGTGTTTTGTAGACCTACTATTGGTCCCGACTGACTGTGGAGCCCAAAATGACGTCAGTCCGACAGTCCCTGACTGACTGTGGAGCCCAAAATGGTGGGGGGTCCCTTACCGGACGTGCTGCTCTCAGACACTGCTTTGAAATGGGCCTTGAAGCCCTTGTCTGTCCTCCTCTCGTTGGTGTCGAAGAACACGACCAGGCGGTTCCCCAGGGACACCACGGGCCGGGGTTTGGAGTAGCCGCAGAACCTCCCTGAGGGGAACAAACCGGAGAGAGAACGGTGACACACGGAGCAGAGAGAAACGGAGGAAAGGAGCCGAGAACGTCTCCATTAAACCCAACGAGTTTAATCAATTCCCATTGACTCAACGCTCCCCTCACTTCCTACTGCAGGCCCGAACACCATTAATATCACTTTCCATTTCAATTTTCCAAATTAAATTTAAATGTATATGAGGCTTGAAACACACGCTCCCATGTTCATACTATATAGGCCTATATAGTAAATACATTTAAATACGCGTTAGGACTTACTGATATTCTAAACGTTGTAGAACATAAGCGATGTAGAGGTCGTGCAACATCAAAGTGAGACTGTGCCGATGGCCTGGCGGGAGTATCTGGTCTCTGAGCTCGTGTCGGAGTCAGTAATCTGGTCAAGGAGTGTGTTGTTTGAAGTGGGGTAGCGTTGAGGCGGCCTGAGTGGCCACCGTTGGCATGGAGCACGGGCAGACTGACTCAGCCAGGACATCAAAGCTCAATCCCCCTTAGACCTGGGTGTGACGAATGGCTGCAGCTGTAGCCTATCAGTGTGTGTGCGTGTGTGTGTGGTGTGTTACAGTGTCTGTCGCTGCTTTATCAAAAGGGTGAGATATGAGGTGAAAGTGACAACATTGCAGGGGTGTTGCGTGTGTGTGTGTGTGTGTGTGTACTATATGGATATCATTGTGTGTGTGTGTGTGTGTGTGTGTGTGTGTGTGTGTGTGTGTGTGTAAAACTATATGGATATCATTTCCCTCTGGGCAAGTACAGCATGATTAAACCTATCAGTACAGCATGATTAAACCTATCAGTATCTTATAGACATCATCACTTCTCTAGTTACCGTCTATCTCATCTCCCTTTGCTTTACGACGACTGAACCCCCCCGGCGTTTGTTAGCGAGGAGAGAGTGGCTGGGGTGGGGGGCTGGGGGGGGTGGGGGGACTCTCTCTGGCCGTGTTAATCTGAGAATCCTGTCAGGGACGCTCTGTCGAACACACATCACCGCCTGACCCTAAAACGGAGCTGGATGCCAGTCGACCGTGGTTTATTTACCCTGGCAAATTAGCTTGTCACCCCAGAAGGGCTGATTAAAAACGGATTCCGGCTAGACGATGTATATTTTATGAGTCCGCCGTGGACAAAATCTGCCTTCCCAAGGACGGACAGATTAAAGAAAGGATGGATGGATGGAGGGATGGATGGATGAGAGGGATAACGAGGGAGAGAGAAAATCAATCCCGCTGGGGAACCTCAGTAACCGTCGCACGTTGCAAATAAAAATCCATCCCTTGAAATCAAATCTCATATATATTTGACACATCCCCATTATGGCATCCACGGACAATCCTCTACTCCCACAGAAAGCCCGGGACAATCGATATCTCTGGCCGTTTATTCGAGACCGACTCCCCCTCGTCTCTCTCCTTTGCCTCCAGGTGGTCTGATAAGCGTTGGCCTACCGAACCCTTTCCCTGGGCGAGGCCCTTGACTTACCCATGATGCCCAGGTCGTCCTTCAGCGTGACGAAGTCCGCCGTACACAGGTCCGTCTCCTCCACCGAGAAATCCTCGAACCACAGGTGGATCACCTGCAACACACACACACACGGCAGGGTTCGACAGTATGGAGAGGGAGGAGTGTGTGTGTGTGTGTGTGTGTGTGTGTGTGGTTTAACGAGGATGAGAGAGGAAGTTGGAGAGGGAAGATCAAGAAGAAGAGAGAGAGGGGAAGAGAGAGAGAGAGAGAGGAAGAAAGAAAGAGAGAGAAAGGAAGAAAGAGAGAGAGAGAGAGGAAGAAAGAAAGAGAGAGAGAGAGACGGAGGTCCAGGTTTTTGGTTTCGCCCCTCTCCTGTGGGCATCAGAGAAGAGCTGCTCTACCATCTGTCTAAGCTTCTGCTGCTATTACCCCGTCTGCCCCCCTCTGACCTTCACACACTTCACACACCAGGCCACTCTACCAGCACCACCACCACCACCACCACCACTACTACTACTACTGCCCCAAGACAGCTAGATAGACGATTCTCATATACATATCAAAAGATCCTCTCCCCCAAAAAATATTTTGGGAACCGTGAGGGAAATAGTGCAGTGTTGTAATTTTCTCCTGCAGGTCTGCCTGGATCTTTTGAGGTTTGATGTTACCGCGGTGATGTGTTGGATGTCTGACACCGTCTCTGAAGGACTCCTCCATCTGAAATCTCTTTGATTATTGTGCATGAGTGTCAAGTTGTTCCTTCAACAGTGTGTGTGTGTGTGTGTGTGTGTGTTTGTCTGTGAATGTGGGGAAGACAGGATCAGGATGTGTTTGTTTGGATGTTCCTCCCACTGTATCCCCCATAACCCACTAGCCAACACACTAACCCACTAGCCCACACACTAACCCACTAGCCCACATACTAACCCACTAGCCCACACACTAGCCCACACACTAACCCACTAGCCCACATACTAACCCACTAGCCCACACACTAGCCCACACACTAACCCACTAGCCCACATACTAACCCACTAGCCCACATACTAGCGCACACACTAACCCACTAGCCCACATACTAGCCCACACACTAACCCACTAGACTACACACTAGCCCACACACTAACCCACTAGCCCACACACTAGCCCACACACTAACCCACTAGCACACACACTAACCCACACACTAGCCCACTAGCCCACACACTAACCCACTAGCCCACACACTAACCCACTAGCCCACACACAAACCCAGTAGCACACACACTAACCCACTAGCACACACACTAACCCACACACCAGCCCACTAGCCCACACACTAACCCACTAGCACACACACTAACCCACACACTAACCCACTAGCCCACACACTAACCCACTAGCACACACACTAACCCACACACCAGCCCACTAGCCCACACACTAACCCACTAGCCCACACACTAACCCACTAGCACACACACTAGCCCACTAGCACATACACTAACCCACTAGCCCACACACTAACCCACTAGCACACACACTGACCCACTTCCTCACCAGCGTCTGGGCTGCTCTCTACCTTGTCAGGGTCCACGGTGATGTGCCAGGCGCAGCTCTTGCCGTTGTCATAGCTACCGGGGTAGTTCCAACTGGTGAAGACCCCCGACTCCCCAGTCAGGTCTCTAGGCCCCCCGCACCCAGACTCCACCGTCTCGTCTGCACACACACACACACACACACACACACAGATACACACACACAGATACACACACACAGATACACACGCACACACAGATACACACACACACACACACACACACACACACACACATACACACACACACACACACAGATACACACACACAGATACACACGCACACACAGATACACACACACACACACACACACACACACACGCAGACACACACATACAGACAGACACACACACACACACACACACGCAGATACACACATACAGACAGACAGACACACACATACACACACACACACACGTGTGGGGTAAGAGAGGAGGGATGAGAGAGAAACCATGAGGATGGTTGGCAACAGAACTGATTGTGTCAACACTGTTGCCCTGGGGGATGTGTGTGTGTTTGTGTGTGCGTGCGTGTGTGCGTGCGTGCGCGTGTGTGTGCACGCTGGGCAGCAGATGTGAACTCTGATGCCGCTCTGCTGGAAAATTGTTTATCCCGAGCTGAATAACGTTGTCTTCATTATCACATTCATTGTGCTGTGGTGTGGTGTTTTACATGGAAGCTAGTTCATTATTGTCATTATCGTTGGGGTCGTTATGGTTTCAATCCCGTTTGAGCAGATGACTACGGTGCATGCTGCCGTCGACAGGTGGAACTCGAACCGACAACGGTCTGCACCTGGTCCTCAAACCGTTAGACCGAAGAGGAATTCTCTGAAGTCCAGCGTCGTGTACTTGTTAACAGTTGCAGGCAAGGCAACTAAAGTATGCCGATATAGAAAGCGGTTTTACAGTATACTGTACGTAGAGACCAACGGTTGTTTCAGGTATGCTATGGTGCGCCCGGCATTGCAACGACAATGATCAAGCGTGCTTCTCGTGTAGACATTTGCATCATTCAGATTTAACAGTCGGTCCACAAAATGTTGAGACAGGCGTCATCATCAGTGTTCTCAACGCTCCGCGGCCGACACCCACGCCCTGAAAACAACTGAGACATTCTGTCTGAGGGAGGCAGTAATAGCTGTTCTGAAATGTAAAATTAAACGAGAGAGAGGAGGAGGGAGAGAGAGAGAGAGAGCGGGAGAGCAAAAGACAAGCCCAAGAGAATATAGAGAGAGATAGGAATACATGAGAGAGAGAAGAAGAGAGAGAGAGAGAGAGACTATACTGGATAATTTTTTCATGCTTTCAGGGCTGCCATTGAATGAAAAACAACTCCTGATATCCATTCCCTCAAGGCAATATTTAGAATCTTATTATTGGAACTGAATCAATCAAATCTCTGAATCTATCAAATGACTCACTCCACATAACTGACAGGCAGGAAACAGCAACATCAGTCACTGGTTGTTTCAGACCGGTCAGACCATATGTCCACCAGCCATGTTCCATCTCTGACAGGCCCGTGGGAACATAAAGATGTCTGACAAGACCAAAGGACATCTTCTAAGGATCCAATGAGTTGTTTTTTTAGAGAGATTTTCACCTTGAGGAACAGTGCTGTTCTGTTTTCCAGGCAGCTGCGTCTCTCAGTCTGTCTCTCTCAAGATGCCAGTGGCAATAACGTCACTGCAGCTCACATCACACACACATCACACACACACACACACACACACACACACACACACACACACACACACACACACACACACACACACACACACACACACACACACACACACACAGTGCTCTCTAGAAATCTTTCTTCAGCAGACAGCCATGAAAGATATTCAATGTGAAGGATTGTCCCGTGGGTTCTTTTCTGTCTGTACAGTCGCTGTGGGTTCTACATAATTAAATATTAATTGAGAACTGAAGGACAGTTATATAAGAATGATGTGTCCCCCTATCTAACATAGCTGATATCTCTGGAGTGATACCGTCTGTTATTGCTTTAGTATTACTATAGGTTTTTATTTATTTATTGAAGCTCATGTTGTAGTTTTTTTCTTACATTTTTACCCTTTTATTTCTACTTTTTACATTCAGCACTTGGGAGTTGCATTTGATGTATGACATTTGATGTGCTGTATAAAGTTTGATTGATTGATTGACATAATGTATTAAGCATATTACAATGACAGCGAGAGAAACGTTCAGTATTCACCACTAAGGAAATGCAAACTCCAGAGGCATAGATTTTTTAGATCCGTTTCATAGCTGACAAGAAGCTTTCATTTGAGAGACTTTCAAAGTCATTCGTTTCATGGAGACTAAACCGCCGTTTTGAGACAACTGACCCCTTTACGCGTGGCGGCCCGGATACGGACGGACTCTCCCTGCCCGAGTCGGACCCGTTGTCAGCTACTCACCGTCTGCGGACGACTCGGACTTGTCGGTGAGGTAGACGACCACCAGGCCGACGCAGGCCCCGGTCATGGCCAGGAAGAGCAGCACCAGGATCTTCTCCAGGGGGCTCAGACCCTTGCGCCTTCCGCCGGTCTTCCTCCGATTCCGGTCTTCCTCCTCCATGGTGTGTGCGGACCGCAGGTTGGAGGCGTGGAGGGGGAGAATGTGAGGTTGACGCTACGCCAGGAACACCCGGTGTCTTATGGCGGTACAACCCTGCTGAGCGTGGACCTGATCCGTGATAACGCGGGTGCACCTTGGACGTCGACCGTAGAGGCCTGCGGCAAGACACCTGCGCTTGATGTTTGGGTCCGGTACGGTATCTCCTGAGTGTCTTTTGCACGAGTGTAGTATCTTGGTGATAAGGGCTGGGAGATATATTTCTGGCCCGTCACCTTGAACAGGCACTCAAGTTTCTGAACCCCTGGACTATAGGGCCTCAAAACAAATACATGTCAACTTCATTACGTTTGTGGTGGGCTAGGGAAAAAACATTGCCTGCCATATTGGATTCCAAAGAACAAGAGTTCAGCTGTAACGTAAAATAAAATGGATAAGACACTGTTTTTAATACAGCTGGGCTCTGTGGGCCCTGGCCAAGTTCAAAGTCCTCTGTTTCATGCCCCAAATCTCGCTTTGAAACGTTTGTCTGGCTCAATATTAGCAATTAGGCTGAAAGGGTGACACACTCCGATCATGGCCAAGGGTTCCTTAATTGATTGAAGTACAGTATCACACACACACGCACACACGCACACACACACACACACACACACACACACACACGGTGGTTTAAACCCTTTAATGTAGTCTTAAGTGGTGTAGCACTTAACGTTAGGGATTTGATTTAAGGAGATGGAATGGACTTTGACCCCATGGGAAGACTGTCCTATCACAGGCCAAAGATGACCTACCTGGATAATCAACCAGCCCATTAAATAGCACAGGGTCTTCCAAAGGTGGAGCACCATTCATTTGCGACAGCCTTCTTTGGCTAACAGGCAGGTGTTTGATCCTGCTTTTGGAAATCGGGGTGTCCATCGTTTTCATTTTTGGGAGGAAACGGCAAATGCAAACTGGTGTCACGTTGCACAGCGTGCCCGTGCGTCGGAGGAAGCGGTGTATATCAACACTTCAGCACTGATAACTCAGCACTGATAACGGTTATCTGAGTGCAGGTTATCTAAGTGCACTTGTGAGTGTGTGTGTGTGTGTGTGTGTGCGTGCGTATGTGTGTGTGCATGTGCGTGTGTGTGTGTGTTAGAGCGTACTTGCAGGTTATCTGAGTGCAGGTTATCTGAGTGCACTTGTGTGTGTGTGCATGTGCGTGTGTGTGTGTGGTAGTGTGTGGTAGTGTATGGTAGTGTGTGGTAATGTATGTGTGCGTGTATGTGTGTGTGTGTGTATGGTAGTGTGTGGTATTGTACTGTATGGTAGTATGTGGTAGTGTGTGTGTATGGTAGTGTATGGTAGTGTGTGGTAGTGTGTGTGAATGGTAGTGTGTGGTAGTGTGTGGAAGTGTGTGTGTATGGTAGTGTGTGGTAGTGTGTGTGTATGGTAGTGTGTGGTAGTGTGTGGTAATGTGTGTATGGTAGTGTGTGTGGTAGTGTGTGTGTATGGTAGTGTATGGTAGTGTGTGGTAGTGTGTGGTAGTGTGTGTGTGTGGTAGTGTGTGGTAGTATGTGGTAGTGTGTGTGTATGGTAGTGTGTGGTAGTGTGTATGGTAGCGTGTGGTAGTGTGTGTATGGTAGTGTGTGGTAGTGTGTGGTAGTGTGTGTATAGTAGTGTGTGGTAGTGTGTGTGTATGGTAGTGTGTGGTAGTGTATGGTAGTGTGTGGTAGTGTGTGTATGGTAGTGTGTGGTAGTGTGTGTGTATGGTAGTGTGTGGTAGTGTATGGTAGTGTGTGGTAGTGTGTGTATAGTAGTGTGTGGTAGTGTGTGTGTATGGTAGTGTGTGGTAGTGTATGGTAGTGTGTGGTAGTATGTGTATTTTACTGTGTGGTAGTGTGTGTATGGTAGTGTGTGTATGGTAGTGTGTGTATGGTAGTGTGTGGTAGTGTGTGTATGGTAGTGTGTGGTAGTGTGTGGTAGTGTGTGTATGGTACTGTGTGGTAGTGTATGGTAGTGTGTGGTAGTGTGTGTGTATGGTAGTGTGTGGTAGTGTGTGGTAGTGTGTGTATGGTAGTGTGTGTATGGTAGTGTGTGGTAGTGTGTGGTAGTGTGTGGTAGTGTGTGTATGGTAGTGTGTGGTAGTGTGTGGTAGTGTGTGGTAGTGTGTGGTAGTGTATGGTAGTGTGTGTATGGTAGTGTATGGTAGTGTGTGTATGGTAGTGTGTGGTAGTGTGTGGTAGTGTGTGGTTTGTTTTGGAGCTCCTCTCTCTACCGGAGGGAGCAGTGATTTATGGGCACATCTGTCAGCTATAATAAAGCATCTCTAATGAAGCCAGGGAAGGTGACCTACCGTGTGTGTGTGTGTGTGTGTATGTGTGTGTGTGTAGGTGTGTGTGTGTGTAGGTGTGTAGGTGTGTGTGTGTGTACTATGTGAAAGGTTACAAGGGTATGTGCTGGTGAAGTGGGATGGTGGGAAGGTCAATGAGGGGCTACAGTATAAATGGTTCTTACTGTACAGTATGTGTGTGTGTGTGTGTGTGCGTGTGCGTGTGTGCGTGTGTGTGTGCGTGTGTGTACATGCAGAGTACTGGAAGCTGGAGATGAGGGGGAGGTGTGAAATGGAAATGATGCATAGGGGACCAAATTGCACATACTGGTAAAACGCATGCGCATTCACGTTTCAACGCACACACACACACACACACACACACACACACACACACACACACACACACACACACACCTGGCCTAACACTGCACTACAAATAAATGTAGGCCATATATTCCGCTGGGAGCGGAGCGGCCATCTCGAGGATGTGCCTCAGTGTGTCTGAGCCAGCTAGTTAATACAAGCACCGGGTAAACAAAGACCCTGGAGGAGAGACTGGGACCAACTACAGGAGAGAGAGAGAGAGAGAGAGAGACTGAGAGAGAGAGAGACTGAGAGAGAGAGAGAGAGAGAGAGAGAGAGAGGGAGATAGAGAGGGGGGGGCTGAGAGAGAGAGAGAAAGCAAGAGGGAGATAGAGAGAGACAGAGTGAGTGAGAGAGAGAGAAAGCGAGAGGGAGATAGAGAGAGAAAGAGTGAGTGAGAGAGAGAGAGAGAAAGCGAGAGGGAGATAGAGACAGAGAGAGAGAGCAGGGTGGAGCGGCTTATGGCGCTCCTCATTACCACTGAGAACGAGGGAGGGAGGGAGAGAGAGGGACAGGGAGGGGGAGGGAGAGAGAGGGACAGGGGGGGGGGGGATCAGGGGGGGGAGAGAGAGGGACGGGGTGGGGGGTGGGTGGGAGAGAGAGGGACAGGGGGGGTAGGGAGGGGGGAAAGAGAGAGGAACAGCGAGAGTGAGACCAAGAAGAGAGTGAGAGGTGAAAGAGAGAGAGAGAGAGGGAGAAAGATAGACAGAGAGGGAGGGGAGGAGAGAGAGAGAAGGAAAGAAAGAGGACCAGCGAGAGCGAGAGAAAGAAGAGAGGGATAGAAGAGAGAGAGAGGGAGGGAGAAGAGATGAGGAGGGCGATGGATGTGTGTGAGAGAGAGAGAGAAGCAGGCATGAAGAGGGATTTCTCCCTAGTCTTCTTCCCCCTGGCCTCAGAGCTCTGCAGGAGACGCTGGAACACTTCAGGGACTCTTCATTACCCACTGAACAATCCCACAACACTCAGTAAACACTCATTAACACCGCGTCCCCGTCATAAACCGGGACCAACAGATGCCAAAAGATCCACGAGGGACTTCGGCCGATTTGTGTGATGATATTGGTAGCAGTAATGGCATCTGCTTAAGCTGTGCATGCGTGTGTGAGTGTGTGTGTGTGTGTGTGTGTACAGTACAACTCCTCTAAGGATTCCGAGCTAAGCTGACTGAGGACAGTCTTGTGTCAGGCATTTATTCCGCTAACTAGGTCATTGCGGTGCTTGGAGGAAATAAAAAGATGTTTCGAAGGGGGGGGGGACGCTTTAGCAGGTGCGCAAGTACAGTAGGGCCCCTGATATTGACTATAGCTCAAAGATATGGAGTGAAATAATATACATTATTATATATTCATATATATTATGAGAGAAAATCCCTCTAGGATCATGGAATTAAGTTAAAAGAAGCGGTATTAAAGGTAGTGTGCTATTTTGGACATTGGACATCAGATTCATGAAGATAAACGACCTGACTGTTGATGAATACGGCCTTTCACTGGAATTAAGTTTCTGGCCCCCCTCAACGATCCATCTCCCCGCCCTTAACCAAATCAATGCTAATGCGTGAGTCAAAACAGCCCCGATTGCCTTACATACAACGGTGACTCATACCCAACATCGAAGAATACCAAACCCAACTCAGTTACAGAACCGTGGAGATATTATGCATTTCTTCCCTCAAACCCCTTTGAGAGAACGACACAAGTCATTTCCCTGCGAGTCAAAACAACCTTTCATTTTCAAACAGGCAGGCAGAGTCGTATAAAAACACCTTCACAGCCGTGAGCTGCGTAAAGGTGAGCCAGCTGTGAGGCTACGGCGGACCACAGCAGGCCAATGTTATTCTGGTTTTGTTATTGTGATTTCTCCCCTCTACGCATTGCACCACTGGTCCCGTGCTAGCGATGCTGCCAGCTCCACACCACCCTACTGTGCTCATTACTCCACATGTCTCCAGCCTCCACAACCATCACCTCTCACAACAACCAATCACTTCTGACCAGGGGGTGGGGTGGGGCTTCCCCTTACAGCCAATCACCTCAACGTGGGGGCAAAACAACCAATCGCATCCCACTAGGGCAGTGAGGATTCCCGTTAAGCAGACAATCGCCTCAGATTCCCAGGGGTCTCGTTCGATCAGTCACCTACAGCACAATCACACGCAAAACAGAATACTGTAAACCCCCCCCTCCACACACACACACACACACACACACACACAAAACAGAATACTGTAAACCCCCCCCTCCACACACACACACACACACACACACACACACACACACACATACACATACACACACACACACACACCATGACAACTATCGCCTGCGGCAAAAATATACAGTAATCTGGACTTCCAAATAGGAACCAGCCACAGAGATATGGGGGAGGGGGGACATTAAATATTGAGACGCTGCTAATTAAGGCCAGCATGAGGAAGTCAAGATAGAGGCTGGTGACAGGAGGAACGATGAGCCATGGATGGATGGACGGAGACTTAAAAAGAGATAGAGGGAGGAGGAGGAGGAGGAGAGAGAGGGATGCTCTGTCTACGGGAAGAGGAAGAAAAAGCATCCGGAGGCCAAATTCAATACATCTCTGCCCAGCGCTCACACTGTGACAGAATAGGGGGCTGGTGTGGTGCCGTGAGAGGATTGTCTAGTGGCTGGGCCAACAGCTTGATAGCAGGGGTTAGGTGTGTGTGTGTGTGTCTGAGAGAGAGTGTATGTGTGTACTTAGACCTGCTAGAGCAGTATTTCCAGATCTGAGCCCAGGCAGTAGTATTGGTGGTCAGAGAGCACAGACCTCCGCCCACGATAGCCTGTCGTGGCTCTGTGCAGGCGCACGTTCGTGCGAGCGGGACATGTTTGGTATTGCCGCATTCGTTAGGTCGAGAGGTTTATGCCGGTCCAAACCCTGTGTCTTCTGTGACCTTCCCATGTCCAGATATGGCTGTTTCAATTCCCCATATTGGAATGAATGAATGGGGGACATTTTTCACCTGTGAATGTTTGGGCAGCTCGTGGACCCCACCCCGAGATTCAGATCCGCTCCAAAATCATCCCTCCAACCGAGTTTCATGAAAATCAGTGTGGTAGTTTTGGCATAAACCTGGTCTAAAAAATGAATGGAGGTGAATGGGCTGTGTTTGGGCAGCTTGTGGACCCGCCCTGTGATGTGGGTCAGAATAGTCAGAAAAGTCTGCTGGCTTACATACTGCAAAATACGACCGGATGTAGTAGGACATCCTGGTATTTTTGCCATAATGCATGTGGCATACTAAGTTTTGGGACATACTACATTCTTTTTTGGCATTCTATATAGTATGGAAGTACGCGAACACAGCCCTACAGTACGGAACACAGCCCTACATTCATTTTTTGGGACTAGGATTACGCAAAAACTTCCAGAAACTCTATAGAGGGGTATAGCATGGGTCAATCTAGAATTCAATTTCGGCGAGCACAGACCCACGGCATGCATTCAGGGGCGGAGGTGTGCGCTCACCGCTCTGAGCACCATTTCTAGTTTGTTTTTATTATTTATTTTTAATGCTATATATCTTATTACTTAATTGTATTATACAATTGCACTACCTTGTGCTGTGTGCTTTGGCGATACTGTTTTTTGTATGGTCATGCTAACAAAGCCTCATTGAATTGAATTGTCTGTGTGTGTTTTGTGTGTGTGTGTGAGAGAGAGAGTATGTGTGTATGTGTGTGTGTTTGATAGAGTGTATGTGTGTGTATAAGAGAGTGTGGGTGTATGTGTTTGAGAGAGAGAGAGAGAGAGAGAGAGAGAGAGAGTGTGTGTTTGTGTGTGTGTAAGACAAAGTCTGTGTGCGTATATGTGTGTGTGTTGTTCTCAACAGCGAAATGGAACCACCCCAACTGTGATTCGCCCGGCGGTAAGCGAGAGCTAGTCTTCTCCCTGCCTCATACCGACGGGGACCCACATTCACCAGGAGAGACGCTCGCTGTTGTGAGCTCAGCACCGTCCCCTCAAATCATCATGTCACTGTGGGCGCACAGGAAGAGACGGCGCAGCGTCCATCACCACACACTAAGAATAGAGCTCTCCACAGGCAGTGCGCTGGATAACGTCGAGACGTTTTTGCGGCCTTTAATCATTTAGTTCAAGTTGTTAAATGATAAATGGCGACTGGGAGAGAAGTTTAAGTTGCCATACTGTAATATATTTTTTAGAAGGATACTGTAGTTTTTCAGAAGGAGCTATTTTTCAATCTACCCCAAAAACGTTTCTACAGACTCTTAAATAGACTGTGGATTAATTCAATGCTTTAATTAGAAGGAGGGGAACAGAGTCGTCTGACAAAACGTTTTTTCTCAGTTTCCCTCAGACTTCAACATGTCTCAACCTCACACACGACTCTACAGTACAGATGAGTCTGAAGAGCTTCCGAAAAGATTTCCTTTTTTAGCCTACACTAAGCGAAAGGGTCATAATAGTATTGAAGCAAATTGCTGCAAAGTTATTTTCTGTGTGCCTAATCCTAAAAACTGTGAAACTGTGAAATACATAACTCATAAAATAAACCTAAAGTACATTTTCAAACATGCAGAGCAGAGCCGGGTTCCAATCTAGTTGTTAGTCTGAAGTCGTCAGGCTGTTAGCAATTATAACCCCCCCCCCCCCCCCCCCGCCCCCCCTTCAGGGCATTTTAATGAGGGATTAGGAAGGGTTACATGTTTGTGATAATGTAAGGGTCCATACTAATATGAGGCTTGGTCTGTTAGAAGTGTACAGTATCAAGGACACCCTTGTGAGAGGATGCAGCGGTGCCTGAAGAAGGACACTCATCAGGTCATCCATTTGAGGAGTCAGTGAACCTCAACGCTAGCAGGAGTACAAAATGTATTTTCTGTCTGTCACTCTCTGCACTGGGTACACAGAACAACAGTCCCTTGTGATTTCAAACTCCCCTCGCCTGAACTTTTATGCCTACTTAGACTGATTATAAAGTTAATGTCAAGCTTTGTCCTCATGTGCTAGTTGGAACATTGCTTGAAAATAGCCATTTACAGTTTTACAATACAGACAACAGAAATGTATTATGTAAGCTTGACCTTGTTTTTAGTTTAATACAAAACTGAGGAGAACAGAGGTTTAAATAGAGCACCCAGAACACACACAGGCCCATTTTTAAAACAACATACAGAAACGAGCACAGCAGAGATTTTGTTATCAACACAAAAATAAGAAAAACCCCATTTAAAATAAAATCTGCAAAATTAGGAAAAACAATATATCAATCTTATAAATAAAGGGGTTCAATACGCCCCTATGAACGTATACCAAAAATACACTCACTGCACTGAGAAGTCTACGTTGATATTATTTAGTTTCACAAGATTTTGTAAAAGGTAATGAATGATACAATGACAGTAACACACACCCACACTCACACACACACACACACACACACACACATCAGTGCCTTGTAGTGTACAGCAGAGACCTGGGTCAAATAGTATTTAAACTACTTTCAAAATACTGTTTGCTTGTGTCTGTCTGGAGGGACAATTCAGTGAGGTTTGTCTTCTCTATACTGGGAGCTATACGGCACTAGATCACTAGATACTGTTTAATGAACTGGACAGGATCAATGTAGCGCAGACGGATTTATGAAATCACTTCAAATAGCACTTCAAGCCAGGTCTGCTACTGTACAGGTCTGCTACTGTACAGGTCTGCTCCTGTACAGGTCTGGACTTCATAGTGGGAGGTCCTGTGACTGCCAGGAGAACTAACACGCATGCGTTTCACTATAGCTCATATTATTATTGCCATTTCCTCTTTTTAAATACTGTTAGAATGTTTCTCTCTCTTATAATAGTATCTTCTATCTCTAAAAATATGTTTTAGACGGGTGTTCCATTCGTTTTCTCTTTGTTTTTCTCCTTTGTATACCAAACATTCTGCCGGCAACTTTACTTTTAAGGGGAGGCGCCCTAACCACCCACCGTTTCATTTCGGCATCGGTACTAAATCACAAGGGAAGAAGAAACATCAACGAGCACATGGGGCAGCCATGTTCGCTAGCCCTTATGTAGCAACACCCCCCCCCCCCTCCCCCCTCCCTCCGTCCCCGTCATCTCACTCCAGAACGGAGGAGGGGGCCGGGCGCACGCAGCAGTTAGGCCGGCGGACATTTTGCAGCAGCGACCTGAAAACGTTCTGCTGCCGCCTCTTGTTCCTGCGGCCGGCGGCGGTGGCGGCGGCGGACGGCGAGCCCGCGGCGGACTTCCTGAGAGAGACCTTGGCGAAGATCTTCTTCTCCTGCTCCTTGATCTTGCACTGCAGGTGGCTCTGGATGGCGAAGCCGAGCGACTCGGGGTCGACGGAGGCGCCGTACACCTCCCAGGTCATGCCCTGCTCGTCCCAGACCACGTCGTGGATGTTCTTCCCCTTCTCCTCGTCCTCCCCCTCCTCCTCCTTCTCCTTCTCCTTCTTCTTCTCCTCCCGCTTCTTTTTCTCCGACTCCGCCTTCTGTTTCGGCGCCTTCGCCTCCTTCGTGGACGTTTTCCCCGCCTGCGCTTTGCTCTGGTCCTTCTGGCTGCCGGCCTTGGGCGGCGCCGCCTGGGGTTTGGCGCCCTCGGCTTTCGCTGACGTCACCCGAGCCTCGCCGCCGAGCCGGCCGTCGTCGGATTTGGCGGCGCTCGCGGTCGCCGGGGGAGATTGTAATTGAGAAGGGGGGGCTTTAGCGGCGGGGGGCCTGGCAGCCTGAGCCGGCAGAGCGGCCGGCGACGGCGTCTCTACCACGGCCTGGACTCGGGACACCGTGGCGGGGGGCGCCCGGTGGCGTCCGGCGCTGACCGCCGCCGGCTCGTTCTGGCCGCAGGGCTCTATGTTGATCTGGTAGATGGGCTGCAGCGGCGGAAGCCCTCTCTGGACGCCACACGCCGCCGGCGCCGTCCCGGGCTCCTTGGGCTTGGCCCCGAGCTTGGCGTCGTCTGGCCGCGGCGGGCAGCAGACGGCGACGGTGGCGGTGGCGGCGCCGCCCGTGTGGACCACGGCCAGGCTCTCGCCGTCCTCCTCCCCCGGGGCGGCGGCGGCTCCACAGCCGGGCCTCCGGGGCGCGGCCAGGGAGAACAGGCCGGGGCTGGTGGACACGGCCCGGCTGCAGACTGCCGCCACCGCCTGCACCTCCACGTCCTGGCCCCGCCTCCCGGGGGCTGGGCTGGAGGTCATGGTGGAAGCCTCCCGGTAGAGGGCCTGCTGCTGCTGCTGCTTCCCCGAAGGCGGCGCGAACGCCTCAGACGACGGGGACATCGGCGTCGAGGAATCCCGCCGTGACGACGACGGCGCCGGGAGGTGTTTGTCCGAAGCGGCCTGTGTGATTTCCGGAGTTTTCGAGTTGGGTTTTGTAGAATCCGAGGGAGCGGGACTCTTGTCCACGGGTCGCGCTGCTCCCGCTGCCGCCGCCGCCGTCGTGTTCTCCGGAGGCGGGGCGGTCTCCCCCGCCCCTCTCCGCTGCGTCTCCGCGGGTTCGTGTTCCGTCTGGGGAGAGGACGGGGAGTTCGTCTCTGGGGCGCTCGCTTTCGACGACGGCGGGCCGCACCGTGGCCCGGCAGGGGCGGGGCCGGCCGAACCGGACGAGAGGCTCTTCTCCCTCGTGCCGCCGGGCTCTTTAGATGTCGAGGGCGGCGCCGGAGCGTCTTCGTTCGCCTCGGCGACGGTGGCAACGGCGTCTCCGGGGTCGTTATCGCTTCCGGGTGTCGGCGCTTCAGAGGCCGCTCGCATTTGATTATGGGATGGCGGCGGTGCCGTGGCTACGCCTTTGTTGCCGTCCCCGGCTGGTGTCTCCTCAGACGCAGGCGGCAAGTGCGCCGCCGCGGGCACCGCCGCTTTGGGCTCGTCCGCACGCCTGCCCCTCTCCTCGCCCCCCTCGCCGAGCCCCTTCGCTCTGCAGTCATTGGTCTGAGCGCCGTCAACTGTTGATGATGTAACAATGGACGACGGGCCGCTCACACGCGCAGCCATCCTCTCTTTCTCCTCCTCCTCGTCTGCGGGGGGCGCCGACACTCTCAGGTTGCCGTTTCCGTCCCGGAGCCCCGCCTTCCCCGTCGCCTCGCTCTCCCCGCCTCGACACGTCGGGCGCCGCTCCGGCGTCCATTGCCCTCCGCCGATCGCCCGTTCCTGATTCCCTCCGCCTGCGTCTCCCTCGGCCGGCGTTTGGATTCCGGATGTGGGGTTTGCGGCGGCCGTTTTGCCGGTGCTGGCCGCCAGGCGGACGTGGTCCAGCGAGGGTTCGGAGGCCGTGGGAGTGGCGGTGAGCTGAGTCTGGGTCAGGTTGAGGTTTGGCTCTTTGGCCCAGTTGGCGTTGGTCTCCTTGTTTCCCAGCGCGTCCACCCCACGCATCTGAGGCACCATCTGGACCGTGACTGTCCTTTTTGGGTTAGTTCCCATCTCGTGTTCCTCTTCCTCTCTGTCCCCTCGACCTGTAGGGATCCCAGGTGTTGAACGCAAGCGTGCCGAATCCTGTCACAGACTGAGTGAGCGATTCCCTGGAGCAGGAAGACAGAAACAGTCTTAGTTTCAAGCAAGATGAGAGCGAGTCATTCTTTTAAACCATGTTTACGACATTAAAGTGGCTTATTCTCTCTTCTCCATCATGTCTTTTTCACAATTACAAAAGAGAAAACTTCCCCCCAAAAAATGTTGCAGAGGATGTTAGGTTTTAGTGAACATTTCAGATTTGGAAAGCAAACTGCCGTTTCAAGCCAGAGAAAATCAAGGGCAATACCCTAGTGAGACACAGACGCCCTCAGAAGTAGTAATAATAATTAATGGACACTACTCATACTCATGTTAGGCCTATCACACCAGACAGCGGACTCTGGGGAGTGAGCACTGAGATGAAACACTCAAACGATTGAAATTAAATCAAAAGACAATAAAATACCCACTAGCACAGCTTCACAGCTTCGCTTCTTCACGACACGGCTATCCATCACAATTATGAGGCGCTACCAACGACCGTGTGAGGATTCTGTAGGATCCTTGGTCTTCTGTAGTATTATTTTACAGTTCATCTGTATATTTGCATTTCTTGTATATTGCAGTCCTTGAATGATTGTGCAAATCATCTATAAATGTATTTACATGTCTGTATATTGTATGGTACCGCATATTTATACTTGAACATATTGTATGTATTTTGAACGTTCTTGCAAATAAAATCAATCAATCGTTTGTTTCTTAATCTTTTTGATGTCCCTTTAATGTGGCTGGTGTAACAGTGGATTATCCCCTCAATGATTAATAAACTAAGTACCTACCTAGCTAGGATTGCGTTTACAAAGGAGACTGGAGCTTCTGCTTATGCAAAGCTGACATAAGCATGGAGTAAGCAATATGTTCAAAGTGATACTGTTTATTTCAATGTGCCAACTCAGAATTTGACTCTCTCCCCAGTCCAATAAATACCCGTTTGATGCATTTTAATGATGTAGGCCTAATTGAGATTCTTATGAAGTCAAAAATGTCAAAACCAAGATGAACTGCCTTTAAAATACATCAGAGAGGCTTCAGCTAAAGTAGGCTACATAATATCTGTTTTTGTTTTCCTCATAAACATATCCCAGGAGACGGAGGCCTTTGGATTGAAAGTGTCAGATAAACGAAACCCTGGCTCTCAGTATATTCTCTTTTTAAATGTAAAAAACAGAAAAACTGAAGCAGTGTGCAGCTTTAGAATAAGACCTACTGTCTTCATATCTGATACTGTTGAGCTACACAATGATTGGCTTCTTTTGATTCCAAATGAATAAGAAAGTCACTTTTCATGTGGTGTTGAAGGCTTCAATGTAGGCCGAAGGCAGATTTTCCAAAAATAAATCCTCACCTCACCAGACCGAGAGATTGAGTGTGCCACTGTGGCCCCTTCTTCAAGCAGTGATTTATCAAAAGGTATAACCACCAACTGAAATGCTCCTGTTGTAGCCTAGTTTCAGAGCTGTAAATAGGAGACTTTCATGATATTACAATGCAGTTCGTGGCGTGATTAGTCATCTTAGATTTTCCCTGTACACACTGAAAGCACCTCTTTAAGATGTGACCTAATATAGCGACCCAAGCTCCCCAGACCCCTGGCCTTGTGAATCTCTCTCCCTCCCTCTCTGTCTCCCTCATTCTCTGTCTCAGAGAGAAAATCCATCCAATCTGGCCTTGTGTGAAGTGACCCCCCTCTTCCCCCACCTCATATGCAGTCATTCTATGAAGTCATTCTACATCAGCGGCCCACGCCTTTAGCAACACCGCCTGCTGCAATAACGGACCAGAGCAGATGGGCTGATATATAGTGCATATAGCACAGCGCGCCCCCTCCTCTATCAGAACAGACTTTCTACAGACCACCTGAGGATAAGAAAAGAAATAGTGACATAGAAAGCAAATGAAAAAAAGGTAACACACAAAATTACACTGCCAGTGTAAGATTTCTACTCAGTTAAATGATGTGCGGTGTATCTCAATCCAAACCTAATGCGTGGTCTTTCTCTCAAGCTTTTTTTTCTGGGATCAGAAAATAAGACAATCTGAAGTGTTCGTTTGCACCTGTATCGCCTGCGTTGGATGCCTTAACGGAGAAATATGTGGGTCTATAGGCAACATTTAATATATGATAAAGATTAGAGACCACCCATTTGACACGGGGGTAATCATGTAATTACATATTCCCCAAACAACAAATCTCAGAAACATACATTGAGCAGCTAGTTCACACAAATTGCCCTTTTCATTATAGCCTACTGTTTGTCTGGTGTGAACTTGAACATGCATAGGGCAAAGCGTCTTCTCCCGGAAAGCCTCCAATTAAGCACCCTAAACCCAAACCATTCTTGCATTCTAAACACCTGCACCAATGTAAAATAAAACACAACCAATATCACAATGCAAACAACGGGAGACATGGATGATTCTAATGAAGCGATCATACCAGGTGAAAAGATCGTTATCATAACCATGGCAGTTATAATGAACAGACAACAGCCCATCCCACCTTTTGCAACACAGGAATTTCAGGACCACCGGTATTTAACTGAAGGATTTGACCTTGCGGGCGAATTCCTCATTTGACACAGATGGACAAACATTCATTCCAGTGGAGAAAGAAAAAAACGCTTACCTTGAACGGCGTTGCCTCCGTCTCATTCCATTTTTGGTGTAGCCTAATTGCTGTGTTGTTTAGGACACAGTTCTGTCTCTCCGTGGCGCCGAGTATCCTATCCTATCTCGACTGATATCAAAAGCGGGTGTCGGTGCTGAAAAGCCACGCCTTCTATTTCGGAGCGAGTCGGAATATGGGTCCGATCATGGGGAGGTAAATGATAATTGGGTCAAACATGGACTGATTTTGTAGGGGTGGGATTTGAACGTGTTGCCCACCCATGACTGAGCGCTATGACTCATGCCTGTCTAGCGGGGTCCTTATTAGCAGTCTCCAAGTCCAGCTAGTATTATAGGCTATTTAAAAAACTTGCTTTACTCTTTACAGCGTGCTTAGGCTCCATCGTCCTCTCGTGTCTCCATGATCTCCACCCAGCGCTTCTGCAGTGTCCCGTGGGATCCATACACTGCATTGCCCCCTCCTCCCCACGATCGGTGTGTGTGGTTAAAGGGGATTTATAGCAGACATGATTAATCTCAACACTAGAAAATAGCGCCCAATGGATATACGACTATAATGTCAAGTCCCTATGCGTCAGTCAGATGTTTAACTCAGAGCAGGTGCACTACTGTTCTCGGCCCCTGCTACATTGCTGGTTGCATTGTCAGATTCCTTCAGAACAGCAGCAGACTGTCGCTGCAGCACAATCTTTAAATTCTTTAAAGTCTTTCCATTGACATGTAGTCCCTATCCCACACAGCCCACTCTTCATATGTCCTAACTATGCCTGGTCTGCTCAATTCAAAACGGGCATGGCTATAGGCTACCACACCATTGCGAATTGTCTCTTTAAATATGCAGTTGACCTCCGATATGAGGAATTGAAAAATAAAAAAAAGACCGATAAGAAAAGGATGTCTCAGCGTGCTCTGTGAAGCCTAATTGTGTAGGGTTGACCCGTGACCCCTACATGACTCCAGGGATCTGCTTCGATGAGGAGGGAGGGGGAGGTCCCCCGGTGTCACGAGGAACCAGCCTTAATTAACTGCCAACACTCCACAATAGGAGACAGGCTATTGTATGAAGCCAATAGGGACATGTAGCCTAGTTTAGGCTATAGCCTACACACACAACTGCTTTTAAAAAGGCATAGTCTATTAGCCGATTTTTGACGCAACTGTAGGCTACTTCATTATCCTCCTGTTGAAAATGAAGTCAAAGTTTAACTTTGAGGTAGACATGGATTTTTTCCCTAGTTGACATTTCAGTCAATGATGAGCAGGCTATTACAAGTTACAACCCCACCCACCCCCTATTGGTGGTTGTGGACCATCTCCCAACGTGGTCAGTGCTATAGGCTACAGCATGTTGTCCTTTTGTGGTTTGTACAGCAAAGACAGGTTGAATATCATCCGGTTCACAGTCGCAGACAGCCCTAACACACCTGATCCCACTCAACTAATTAATATAGCTTATCCCCTCAAGAGCAGCCAATGAGATTCATAAATGGGGAAAACTAGGATTGAGAGATAATGTATGAATTAATGAATGAAATAGCCTAATTGTGACAGTAGGCCTACAGTTGCTTGTACGTGACTGTGGGACTGGGACACTGGGACACTGGGCTAGAAAGAATTATGAGATACCGCTACTTAGGGCGGCCTACTGGATGTACATACTGTAACATCCATGGACATAACTGGTAGGCCTATTTCATTGCTATTACCTTCTCCACCAACAGGCGGCGGTAAGGATCTTGGGAATAGCAAAGTGCTGCTTCGCAACGTTCACAGAAGAAGCCGCTCACAACGCATCAGTTGGCAACAGACAACAGTTGTTTTGCGTCTGGCTAGGTATCTTTACGATTTGATATTTCATATATCCAGTAATTGATAATTGATTTAACTAACCAATTACGTCTCATTACTGGCATCTTCACCTAGATACAGGAGTAACCGTTGGCTGGTGAACTGAAGCTGACCGTTCGAGGTAAATAACGCTGGTTCCGTCATGCTAGCTAGCAACCTGTTGTGTTAGCTAGGAGTTAGTTAGCTTCAAAGCTAAACCTTTATCAATCTTGCCTAGCCTAGCTTTTTCTATCCTCATGCAAGTGACCTACCTAACTGTTGGCTACCACAGCTAAGCTATTAGCTACCGAATTGAAGGTAACATGTTAGAGTAGGAGTCTCAGATTAGCTAGCTAGCTATTAGCTGCCTACAGTGTGGGCAATGTCCGATGACTTGGAGTTGCATCAGTGGGTCATCATCAGGACTATTGTAACGTTATGGCGTGACCTAGCGAAGACTATCCGTCCAATACGTGTCGAAAGACTTGTCACCTGGCCACTCCCATGGTAGGCTATGGGATGCTGATCGATAGGGAATGACCACATGACTTTTTTTTTGGGGGGGGGGGGTTCAGCTGACGTGCTTTGAAAGCAAAGGACTTTGAGACGGAGTTTCAGTGTGATGCTCTGTCTGTGTGGTTGAGCTTGCTACAGCTCCCTACTGTTCTCTAGGCTAAACGTTATAGCTGTCACTCCACTTCTGTCTATTGTATGTGGAGTGTTGCTGAAGGATAAATGCATAGGTTGCTCTGTAGTGTAAAGGGAGCCGGTATTGAATGGATGTTCGGATACATCTCGGAGCTATGCATCCTCATCATAGCGACATGCCCAACCTCTTCTGCTCTGCGTGCGTATGTGTTGGCCCAAAGACTTCAGAAAGGTACAAGTCGTCTCTTCATCGCTCTGCTACGCGACTCCTCGCTGTTCTGACCTGCCATTTTCTCTGCCTTGTGTCGTAGAGGATGCTGGGGTATATATGGCAGTGTTTCTACACGTCCTTCCTCAGATACTGGCTGAAGTGGTTGGTCCGCCACGTCACTGGGAGATGCGAGCTGCAGAGGATCTGCGCCGCCCACGGGCCCGGGGCGGCCAGGACCACCAGAGCAGGTGAGGGTGCTTTAACCCCCCCCCCCAGGTTGCATTCACACAAAGCGTTTCGCGCCACGGTCGTACCAAGACCGGGTCTCCCGTGTGATCGCGTGTTCATTGTGATGTAAAATCCCAAACAGTATCTGGATCCTGGTCCCTCCCTCTAGACTGTATGAAAATACGATTTTTTGAAATACTGTACGAATCAAGGTTAAATAAAGAGAGTACATGTCATGAACACCCTTCAGGGATTATGGGTGGAGGGAACAGACCACAGCGAGGCTTCCTGTGTCACAGATACTGTATTTGGTTTCCATGTCACAATAGGGCTAAGTCTCTAACCTTGCATTTGATTTGTCCCCGTTCAGAATACTCTCTCCTCTCATCCAAGAGCAAGGTAAGACATCGCTCCTTATTCTTTCATCGCTAGAAACGTTAGGATTACTGAGTGACGAGTTGCAGAAAACACAGCATTTTCCTCCAAGCCCATCTGCTGGGTCATGTTGAATAACAGGATCAGAGAAAAGCATCTTATCTTACGGGGATTTTCAATAATCAAACAAGGAATCCGACCGCATCAGCAGACTCTGCCTGCTGCCCTGGCTGTGGCTCGGCATATTGCAATCAACCGGCCACACTAAAGCGAGGCCCGGAGCTATCAGCAGCGCTCGGTGTCAACGGTCATCGCTATGGCAACACTAGCTTCTGAGGGGGGAGAACATTTTCTAGGAGCTTGCTCGATCGTCTCGTTTCTGGCCCCCGGGTGAAACTGTATTATTATTTTTTTGCTTCCCTCTGGAATAAGTAGGGGTGGGAACTTATGCCCGCCCTCCCATTGCTCTGTGTAAAGCGCTTTGTCTTGCCTCTGTGTATGAAATGCACTATACAAATAAAGTTTGATTTGATTTAGATCATTAGGCGTACTTGCCAACCCGGGAAGCGGTCAGGCTTCAAAGTTCTAAAGTGTGATGGAATGCATTCACACGCTATCATGATTTGTCCCGTTTTGTCTCTCTCTCTCTCCAGGTTTTGAAAGCAGCCGTGGAAAGCGAGGAGGGCGGTTTGGACGCGTGTGTGGACCAGATAATGAGAGAGAAGAATATCAAAGCTCAGAAAGATCCCTCGTAAGCGTTCTGAACATGACACGCTTTCCCGTCTCAAATTTGAATTCAGCAAAGATTTTAATCACTCCCCTCCCCAGGTGTCTTGATTTTAGGTTAAATATGAGGTTACATTTTCCACGTTTGCATCTTGTTTTAGTTTTATTGAGGTTGATTTTTCCCCGTTTGTGTCTTGTTCTAGGTTTAAGAAGAATCTGCAGGTATGTCTGTTACAAATAACTGGATTCAGGAGCCTGTTCAGGTCTGTGGAGGAGCTGAGGAAGGAGGTCTACGACTCTGACAACACGCAACACGAGGCCATGCTTATGAAGGTACCCTAGCTGTTAGCGTAGCTGCTACGTACCCCGTGCTTTAATAAAATCACTTGTCAGTAATCATGCGTTTGAACAATGGTGTATGTACAAAGTCACGCAAAGAACATCGGCTCCGAAACACACACTTGTTTTTGCGTTTTGTCCGTTTAGTTGTGGGACCTGCTGATGCCCTCCACCAAACTGGAGTCCAGGGTGACCAAACAGTGGGGCGACATCGGCTTCCAAGGAGACGACCCCAAGACGGACTTCCGGGGGATGGGCATGCTGGGCCTCACCAACCTGGCGTGAGTCAGCGCCGACCGCACCGTCACCCGAGACCTGCGCTCATTCGCTCATTTATGACGTTCGTTTTGTTAATGTCGTTCGACCATGTCGATTCTCTCTCCTTGTACAGTTTCTTCAGCGAGAACTACGAGGAGGCGGCTCGCCAGGTGCTGTCCCACGCCAGCCATCCCAAGCTCGGGTGCGGTACCCTCCTCAAGACTTCCCGGCTCCCTTTTTAACATTCAGACCTGCAAACTTGTCACCTTTTTTATGTTAACCATGGTAGTTTGTGAATCTAGAGGGTTTTAGTTTTGTATGTCGTCACCTTTTTCACTACTCCAGAGTTTGCAGGTCTGCATATTATAGTTCATTGTTTTTCATAGAAGGCTTGCCAGTGACTTGTCGTACCACAGAATTTTTATTTTTTATTTAACCTTTATTTCAACTTTGCAACCAGAAAAAACAACCACAACCGCTGCTGAAGTCGTTACATGGTCTCACAGATTTGTTTTGTATTGAAGTCTGCGTTCCAGGTATAGCGCCTGTACGCTGTAGCTCGTTGGTTTGTTTTGTATTGATGGCTGCAACACTGATACTTCCTCGCCATAGCTTATTGGTTTGTTCTGTTGATTGACGTTTTTCCTCCGTCTCATTGCATTCGGTCTTGCACGCTGTGTTCCAGGTACTCGTACGCCATAGTGGGCATCAACCTGACGGAGATGGCCTACAGCTTACTGAAGAGCGGAGCGCTGAAGCCCCACTTCTACAACACGGTGCCTGGCCGGCCCCAACTAACGCACTTCCACCAGCTCTACTGTAAGTCCCTGCGGACGCGTCTGGTTTCTACACGTCAAATACTTGAGGTGTGCTTGATTGTTAAAGGGGCACAGTCACGCTTGTTTCAGTTGATATTATTTGGATTAAATGCTTAAATTGTGTGTGTAGGCGTTTTGTAAATCATTGTCAATATAGCCCGTCTCCCTACACGGAAGCCCTTTTGCCCTTTGACGTTTTTCCGCGATTCCGTCTTCCGTCCGGAATCCGGGAAGTGTACGTTGCGAGGTAAATCAAACGCACCTCAAGTATCAAATAAAACGCATCTCTGTGTATTTAACCCAGGACTGGGGAGGAAGGCTCTAAACCCCCACGGTGTCGTGTTCCTCTCCTCCAGGTTACCTGGCGTACGAGTTTGACAAGTTCTGGGTGCAGGAGGAGCCCGAGAGCATCATGGAATTCAACCATTACAGGGAACTGTTCCACGACAGAGTCAAGAACCAGCTGCAGGACCCCAACGTCGCCCTGACGTTGGTGGTCAATGCCACAAAGTAACCGGGAACCAACCAATTATCAACCAACCAGTAACCAATAAGTTGTCTGGGACCACCTCTGTGTGAAGTGTTCTTCCAAATATTCAACAGACTTGATTTATTTTTATTTTTTTTCCTCCATAAGTCCCAATAATGAACTTGGGGCCCAGATATGCTAAGCGTTTGTGCAAGGTGATAGCTTACATCTGTGTAACACTTACAATAAACCATAACTGCAATAACTACTATAACTTTATAGTTCCCCATTTACACTTTGCTGTAATGCCTTAGCTGTCTCATAACATAAAACGCTTCTGATCTACCACCTTGAGGTTCTTTCTGGAAGAAAAAAAACTTCTGCTAACACCTTGGGCAAGCGCTCCGTGAATCTGCCTCTAACGCCTCTTTCTGTGAAGAAACCGTTTTTAGACACGATAATTAACTGAGAACATGAAGGAAGTTAGTACCTCTGAGCCTGTACCTCATAGAACAACCATTCCAATTCAGTTCAAATACAGAGCAGATAGTGGACAGGAAGGATAGGCTATTGTATATTAGTAGTGGATGGGTTGTGCACTTTTCATTGGACTGGGGAAGAACGTGTGTATACTGGAGTATACTTTTAGTAGTAACAGAGAGAGTATGGTTAAATACTAGCTGCTAGTACCTAGGTATGAACTTATTTAATGATGTATGTCTCGCGTTTGTGTATATATAAGGTATATATATATATATAAAACAACACATGCTCATAATTTTGAAGTCTCCTTTTGCTCAGGAACCCAGTATTTATGTCCCGAGCGTGAGGTCCCGTCTGTCAAGGGGGTGGGAGAGGGGGGGGGGGGGGGTAATGTTGTGGTAGCTTACCTGTGTGTCTGATGCTCAACTCTGTTGTACACAGACAACGAAAAGCTCTGTGCATGTTTTAATGCGTTTCAACTGATACCATTAATGTGTGGTTGTGCACTGTGGTGGGTGTTTATGTTAAAGTTTCACCGCCACAGTTTTCAAGCCTACAAAAATACAAAATGGGGGCGCTTAAGATACATCAAAAATTCCATATCACAATTTTGTTGTCACTCATATTAGTGACGGAGGATCATATTTTTACAAAGTAACATGTTAGCGTGTTAAACATTGGTTGTATCTCCACCTCATTTCAGACTTTGGTACAGTATTGTGTGCCCTAAAGCTGACTTTGTATTGTCTGTTGTCTGTTATTTATATGGTGTGTTCTGCTTTTGAAGATGATTTGTAATTTTGTAGACCCTACAATGACACCCCTTTATAATGATTGAAACTTCCACCCCCAACGTTAATAAATTAAAATACTGATTAAAGTACTGCCGATTTTGTGTGTGTGTTCACATTGAAATTAATTTTGTGCAATTTCTCCCCAGGGATGAATCAAGTACTACTACTACTACAGTACTTCTACTACTACTAATCTAATGGTGATAAAAACATACAAGTCATACACCACACAAAGCAAGCATGGTATATTTATAAAGTCAAATACATATTTACCACCTGTATAAATATACTTTTTTTTTTTTTTTTTAATCGGGATACCCCTACAAGGTTCAGGGGTACTGTATGTTGCAATTGGATTGGTGAAAAGCGCCTTAATGAGATAAAAATAATTAATAAATATAAAAAGGCATATATATTTCTCATTGGGATCCTCTCTCCCTGTACAATACTGTCAGGTCAGTTTAAACCACAAACGGGAGAATGTGCGCTTTAAAATACATGTTCAAAACTCCTTTTTCAACAAAGGATTGCTCATCAGTTTTCATCCTAAAACTACAGGCTGCTGAAGGAACCGTGAGAACACAGCTCAACTCTACAGTCAGAGCTTTCTCGCACTAAGAAAAAAAAAAAGAGTTCTTTGGTTCTCACTGCTGTAAAAACCCTTTTTGGTGATGAGTAGAACTCTTAACAGGTCCGGCAGAACTATAAATAGAACCATTACCGGGTCTACCTTGAACCTTTTTTCAAGGTTGAACCAACGAGTTCTAATTTGGTTCTGAAAAATGGTCTTGTGTAGAACCTTGTTTTTGCTGTGTGTCAGGGTTCCTATTCGAGGTCAGTCAGTCGAGCTGTTCTTGGCCCTTAAGATTTAACTGGCCTCCTCCATCTTCTTCTTGGTAACCATCATGGCCCTTTTCAGTTGCTCGAAGGACACAAACATCACAATGTTCCAGGAGCCCAGCCTCAGGAAGGAAGGCACAAAACTACAGGGAGCAAGAGGGGACAAAGTTAGTACACCTTAGACTGGCTAGTAATGTGGAGAAGGGCTTGGGTTAGGATTTGGTGTAGGTGTGTATGTGTGAGAAAGAAAATAGTGTCTGTGTGACGTGTGTGTGTGCCAGAGAGAGAGAGGATGTGTGTGTGTGTGCCAGAGAGAGAGAGGATGTGTGTGTGCGTTTGTGTGCCATGCAGAGAGAGAGGATGTGTGTGTGTGTGTGTGTGTGCCACGCAGAGAGAGAGGATGTGTGTGTGCGTTTGTGTGCCGTGCAGAGAGAGAGGATGTGTGTGTGTGTGTGTGTGCCACGCAGAGAGAGAGGATGTGTGTGTGCGTTTGTGTGCCATGCAGAGAGAGAGGATGTGTGTGTGTGTGTGCCACGCAGAGAGAGAGGATGTGTGTGTGCGTTTGTGTGTGTGTGTGTGTGTGCCACGCAGAGAGAGAGGATGTGTGTGTGCGTTTGTGTGTATCCTCACCCTTTGTAGAAGGCCGTGGGTCCCTCCTTGGTCAGCATGGTCCAGGAACAGTTGATGGCGCTCTTGTACTGACCCGGCGGGGAGTTCATGTAGCGCGTCTTCACCACGTCCACCGGCGAGGCGATCACCGTGGTGACGAAGCCAGCGCCGAACGCCGACACAAAATGGCACGGCAGGGTGTCTATAGACAGAGAACAGTTCAAGGCAAGCAATAGTCTACCATCACCAATCTACTGTATCCATTCCAGAGCTATCAAAGAAAATAAATCCTTAGTCAGCAAAATAAATCCTTAGTCAGCAAAAGCGATTTTCAGTCGCACTGCCCCCCCCCAGGCTGAATAAACTGGTTCATGTTCCTCGAACACAATCCTATCTCTGTTTTTTTTTACCGCTATCGTGGGAACAGGGGGCTATAAAGGATCCTAGATAAATGTTAACATTGACTAAGTGCAATATTCCACACAGCAGGAGAGGAAACACAATGTGCTGGTGTTGTATTCTCTTATCAGAACTGCATTGGGGAGACTAAGGGAGGGGTGTGGGGGGGGCGTGTGAATTTCTGGCCAATCCGCTGCCGGTCACGGGAGGCGGGACTCTCTCACCTGACATCAGCTTGTGCCCGAGGATGGCCTCCTTGATGAGGTCATAGGTCACCAGCTCGGTGCAGTTGACGAGGGCGTTCCTGGTGATGTTGGGCAACGTGCCTGCGATGGAGCAACCAGAACGCGTCTCGGTTAATAGTATGCATAGGAACACGAACGCAAACGCACATAAAGTGAAGCTCTGTACAAGTCCCTTGTGTCTACATGGATGGATATACGTACATATATATGTGTGTATACTGTATGTATATATCCAAAGGCCCAATGACACGCCTAGTATACAGACGCTGCATGAACTACCCCCAACCAATCAGACACGAGGTTAGACGTTAGGCCTCTCTCTCTCTCCCACCTTTCCACAAGCCCCTGAGGCCCTCGTTCTGGAAGATGTGTTTGTAGGCCTGCATGGTTCCCGCGTAGCGCCGGGCCACGCCGTCCAGGTTGACCTGGGCCTGGAAGCGTACCTTGACCACGTCCGTGGGCTGGGCGAAGCACACCGCCATGCCGCCCGTGGTGCAGCCGGCCAGGATGCGCACGCCCACGCCCGCGGCTGGGGGAGGAGAGGGGGGCAAAGGGGGGGGGGGGTTGAGGGGGAGGAGGGTGAAACAGCGGGGTTTAGAGAGTCGAGGAAATAGCTTACAACGCTAATGGTGAAGCGACGGTACGACCACTACACACACTCTCACACTCTCTCCCTCTCTCCCTCTCTCACACTCTCTCACACTCTCTCTCTCCCTCTCACTCCCTCTCTCTCTGACACACTCTCTCTCACACTCTCTCTCTCTCTCTCTCACACACTCTCTCTCTCTCCCTCTCTCTCTCTCTCTCCCTCCCACTCCCTCTCTCTCTCACACACTCTCTCTCTCTCTCTCTCTCTCTCACACACTCTCTCTCCCTCTCTCTCTCTCTCTCCCTCCCTCCCTCCGCGTCGTCACTCACTGTCGTTGCCGCCGGTGTAGAAGTTCTTGACGTTGTCGTAGAAGCCGATCCTGACGGAGGCGAAGCACATCTGCCTCTGCAGGCCGGCGACCAGGCCGTTGTACAGAGACCTGGGCCCCTCCGTCCGCACCATGGTGCTGATCGTCCCAAACACCCCCCTGTAGCGGATTCCCTTGGTCGCCTCCGACGCCACCTTCTCCCCCTGGATCTGGGGGGTGGAGAGAGAGAAAGAGAGAGAGAGAGAGAGAGAGAGAGAGAGGGGTGATGTCACAGAGAGCCTGGCCCACACACACGGCCGGCGGAGACTCAAATAAACAGTAGAGTACAGAGTCGAGCACTGTTGACATCGAACAACCTAGTTCCACACGTTCAGTCAGTTCAGAGTTAGGGTACATGTGGGTTTCTAGGAAGTTACCCGGGCTCTGTCTAGTCATCTCCAAAGGCTAGAAACGGAGACAGCAGACGCGTGGTAGTGCTACTTAGCCCTGTGAAAAAAGGGTTTTTACGCTGACGAGGCATTTGTCGGTAGTGGCCAGGTGGCGTAGGGGCTACCGTACCTGCAGTCGGACTTTGGCCGTGTCCAGGGGGAAGGTGATCAGGTCCGCTATGCAGGCCGCCGCCCCGGCACTCAGCATCTTCACCCCCAGAGGAGGGGGCACGTCTGACGGCTTCAGGCCCACCATGACGCCTCACACTGGGGGAGAGAGGGGGAGGGAGAGAGGGGGAGAGATCAATCCATCTAATCCGAAAATAATCTCTGTATTGTTACAATGCAGTACATTAGAAATCTGTGTAAGGGGGTTAATGCCTAATTTGACCAAATATGGTAACTTTTTACATTCCACAACTATTTTTATAATCTATATATTCTATAATGTAATATATTCCATTTCATATTTCAAATAAAAATGGCATCACCAAATCCCCTGTGCATATGAAAATATTATATAGAAATCTACGATATGGCAACAAGAATCAACAAAACATTTAGCAAAAATATATCTAGAATTCAAATCAATTATCTAAATCCGGCAATGAAAGGCCACTTACGCTGGTAATCCAAGGGATTAAATTCCTTAAAATAATCTTGGCGGCGGAAACCAGATTATAATCCCAGGTGAGCCTAACTCGGTAGAAAGGATCTGATGCTGCTCTGGTTTTGTATTTATGCTGTAGGATTTCTCGCTGACTATATGACATCCCCAGAGAGAGGCGGTGCCGTGACACAGGGCCCAAGCAAAGTCCAGCCGCTGTCAGAAAGTCAATGTTCAGTTCAGACCTTCTGCGCACAACAGCCAATGCATTGAGTAACACTCGAGTTCATTGCATGATCATTACTCCATGTTTGGGGTCAACTAAGATAAAGTTCAGTTAGGTTATTTGACATTTTAAATCACCCTAATTCGCTAAACTGAGTGCGAGTCGACCTCATTCAGATGGATTTGATATCAACATGGGTGTAAGCCTACTTCAAACCCAAGGGGACACTGGTACTGCAATGTCTGGTTTGGTCATTATTCAGTGCAGGGCCAATGCAGTAGCCTATTGCTAATTTATTGATTTGTTTTCATTCAATCATTTACCTTTGTGATTGGCTGACAGATACTGGTGTGAGGGTCTTTACTGACTGAAAGTAGCAATCCAGAGAAAAACTCAATTTGTCCAGATGATGCTCTGCACACGTCGTCAGCCTAATATCAACATATCAACAGACTTGCAGTTAGATATACATTATACTACGCATACATACATATATGTATAGTTCATTGGTAGTTTGGGGCCCCTCAGACTAGTGTTGTCCAAAGCCTTTTATTCCCTGGCTGGGGTGGAAAGCTGAGCGCTGTTGTGAACAACTTGGGGCCAACGCAGAGAGGAGGGAGGGGGGTGTGACGTGGGGTGTGACGTGAACTGGCGTTTGAAGTTCAAAGGAGAGCTGATAAGAGCCCTGCTCTTATCAGAGGGTCTCCTCTCGCCCTGCAGCCCTGCTGCGTAAAGATACACCCTCTGGATTACGTAACACTGACATGTCCCACCGGGTCTAATACCCTGACGGCAGCGGCATCACACTCGCCCAAGTCAACGTTGCGGATGCCTCCATTTTGGCCCCGAGGTGAAACAGGTTGCCCAAACTCTGGAGTGAAGAGAGGACAGGGAGAGTGATGTCACACTAGACGTGTTAGGACCAGCTAACAGCCCACACTTCGTTTTTTTGTTGTTGTTGTTGGAGGGATTAATCATTGCTAGCTGTGTGTCCATATGCACCCTGAGACAAGGAAACGATGCTGGGCTCAGAATCTCTGGATCCAACTAGCAGACAGATGGGCCCGCTCCAAACGCCAAGCTGTGATTGGTCAACCGCAACCACACCTCCTAGTGTGGCTGGCACTGCAGATAGGTGGAAAGAGAGGGGAGAGACAGACAGGAAATAGAGGGAGAGAGAGAGTAGAGAGGAGAGGGAGAGACAGCCATGCTGAGAGAGAGCACTAGAGAGAGAGAGAGGGAGAGACAAAGACAGAGAGGAGGAGAAAGAGAGACAGGGAGGGGTGTGTGAAAATATTGGGATAATTCCCTTGAGAGAGAGAGGGGGGGAAAAGAGCAATTGCCTCCATGTACTGTGGCAGTCTGATTCACACTCCATGTGAGAACTAGACATCTCTGATCGGATAATACCCCACTTGAGAAGGCCTTTTTGCCCTCTAAATCTTCAGCAGACCCCTATGGATTAATACCCATCCTTTGATCAATACCACTTTTCACCACCAGAGGGTGGTCAATCTCCATTTTTTCATAATACATGAAGCAGTTTGGGGAATATTTCATTGTGTCATAGATGTCATACCTATATTTTTAATTATTTGAAGTGGTACAGGACAGGAAGGTTAAAAATCACAAGTCATGTACAATATAGGACACTTGAAATCATTCACATTGGAACATAGAAAGTAAAAACGGCAGCGTTGAAATATATACAGAGCAAAAAGGTAAAAACATGTTTGCTTATAACAAAGAGAAAGAAAAAGACACGTTTGGAGTGCAGACCATGACGAGCACGTGAACGAGTGGTAGAGGGAAAGAAGACTACGTGCTAAGAGGAGGCGTTAAAGAAAGATGTGAGTGTTGGACCTTTTTCTTTTCGAAACAGAATGGACAAAGTGCAGGTGCTCTGGTTTTAAAGATGCTATGAGAGAGCAGTTCCGTTTTTAAACTACCACAGTAAAGTTTGGTACATTATTAACTAGGCCTAGATACATAGTGAGTTCCATGAATATTACGTACAGTACATCTCGAATCAGAACCACCATTTTGGATTTTGTGCCCCATTACAAGTGTAGGTTTTCCTAATGGCTGGTTTGCGTTCAGAGTAAAGGTGAAAAACATTGTGTGACGACGCTACCGCTTACGAACGGCTAACTGGTTAGCAGAAACTGGAACTGTCACATAAGGAATCAGCGTCAGACAAAACTCTTTCAGACAGATTAGAATGAACCCTGGAGGACATAATGTCAACCAAGATCCCACCCTGAAAAGGGCCTTGTAGTCCAAGGCAAGGCTAATCCTAGAAGTGTTTATATAATCATTTGTCTCAATTTACAAGACAGCCTAGTTTATCATAAGCGGATATTCTCATCGCCGGATTTGGGCGTAGCCAGAAACATGATACTGCTCTATGGATGATTAGTAACACCTATATGACTTCATATAAAGTACAGCAAGCTCAGCTAATACAGTACAGTACACAACCGCTCTTCACCTCCTGAATTCCTCTGAGGTCAAAGGTTGAAAAGTCCCCCCCCCCCCCCCCAACAAATCCTGTCCCGGTCGTTCACGGCGTCTGGCTTTACACGCCGATGTCTTTCACGTCAAGTAAAATACGTCGCTAAGAGCGGTTTTTAAACGGACATACAGTATCATACGCACGCCATCGAAGTTATCCTACTGACTTCTTCCTCCTGAAAAAGCGGACTTTTCTTCTTTTTTTTTTTTTACACGTTACACACACAGGGCTACGTAACAGATAGATAACCATGTTTCGCATTTCAAACCACCTATAGAATACCGCTCTCAGTATGAAGTCCAGTCTCTGTGTGATTCCATAGTCAGTTCGTCAGTTAGCCAGACAGGGAGATTTCATAGTCACTGCCGGACAGAAGGGGGCGCCCTACTCTCCTGACGTTCTTGGCGTTGGTGATGCGCGCCGCCACCTCCACCGGCTTCTCGAAGTACTCTACCAGGGCCTGCTCGGTGAGCACGGAGGCCAGGAACTGCTCGAACGTGATGGCCCAGTCCTTGTCGATGCTGGCGCTGTGCGGTAGCCGCCCGCCGCCTCGGGGACCGCCTCTGCCGCCGCTGCGCACCAGGACCGTGTCGTCGGCGATGTCCTCGCACTGCAGCTTGTCGTCCAGCTCGTGGGAGCCGGCGCTGAGGACCGAGTAGGAGGACATGGACGTGTCGTCCTTGGTCTCGTCGTCGGAGATCAGCATGGCGGACGGCGTCCCTGTCTCCTTGGGGGACGAGTCCTCCAGTTTGATGTCCTCCATCGGGGGCGGCGGCCGCCGCTTGCCGTCGCCGCCCCCCTCCTCCTCCTTCCCAGGACCCCCGCAGGGCCTGGGCCGGCTCTTGCTCTGCTCCCCCTCGGGCCCGGCATCCCCCCCGGTACCCGTCTCCCGGTACGCCCCCACCCCCGGTCCTCGGCCTGGGCCTCCCCCTCCTCCGGGGCGCCTGGCCTCCTCCTGCTCCTCCTCCTCCTCGTCCTCCTCCGGGTGGCGTGTCTTGGCGGAGGGCGGGCGGCAGAAGAGCTTGCCCACCTCGCCCATCTCCAGGAGCAGGCTGGTCACGGTGGCCGTGGCGTGGTACAGCTCCTGCTCCAGGGGGTCCTCGCTGAACATGCTGTACAGAGTTTTACACAACTCTATGAACTGACTCTGAGAGAGGGAGGGAGGGAGGGAGAGAGGGAGAGGGAGAGGGAGAGGGAGAGAGGGAGAGGGAGAGGGAGAGGGAGAGGGAGAGGGGGAGAGGGAGAGGGAGAGGGAGAGGGAGGGAGAGAGAGAGAGAGGGAGGGAGGGAGGGAGAGAGAGAGAGAGAGAGAGAGAGAGAGATGGAGACCGAGATAGAGAGAGAGGGAGAGAGAGGGAGGGAGGGAGAGAGAGGGAGGGAGGGAGAGAGAGAGAGACCGAGATAGAGAGGGAGACAGAGATATGAAGAGAAAGAGAGAGAGAGACCAGGAGAGAAAGGAAGAGAGATGAAGAGAGAGGAGAGAGATATGAAGAGAAAGAGAGAGAGAGAGAGGGAGAGAGAAGGAAAGAAAGGGAGATGAAGAGAGAAAGGAGGGGAAAGAGAGAGAGAGAGGGGAGGGAGGGAGGAGAAGAGGCAGGTTAGTAAGCTGCAGCTGCATCAGAGATTGACCGGATATCGGCGATCGGAGAAGAAGCAGTTAGCAGCATGACTGACCTGGTTGAGTTTGGGCAGGTCCTTCATGTTCTCCAGCTTGGACTCCTGGTTCCACAGCTTCATGTAGTGGCGGTAGTCTGGGGTGTGGAGCTTCTTCACTGTTGGAAACGCACACCGCCACAAAGGTGGAGGTCAGAGGTGATCTGACATGGCTGGGGTTCTCCCTGACTGAACACCAGAAATGCCCTGAACACCAGAAATGCCCCGAACACCAGAAATGCCCTAACTGACCAAACAGACCGATCTAAAGCAACTCCGACGAATTACGCCGAAATATTCGCTGACCTTTCTCGGTCTTGAACGTGACCCGGACAAAGCCGTCGTCCTTCTCGCTCTTACACTTGGGGTCGTTACCTGAAGGGGAGGGGTTAAAGGGTCAAAGGTCGTTAGTTAGCCAATCTGACACAAGGCCGACTAAAGCTACAAGAGGACATGTGGTTCATCGCGACATCGTGACGCCAGGGTTGTGTCCTTACCGATGGACGTTTCCGGGGTGATGTCCTCAAAGAAGTACTGGGTGGCCTCGAAGGCGGAGTCTGGCTCTTCCTGTTCGCTGGTCACTTCTGAGGAGGAAGTGAGAGAGAGACGACAGTCATATCTGGACCCTATTTTCCTACCATTAACTTTCCCAGGGACTGCAGATGAAAATGTGCTCTCTACTGCTAAATCTGGCACATTTACCTAGAGTTTATCAATGTGCACTGTCCCTTTTTAAATAAATAAACCTCTAAACTTCCTTTCGAATACAATAAATACCGCACAGTTGACTGAGCTTGAGGTTTGACACATGGGTGGAAACAAACTGCTTCCAAGCTTTACTGTTCACTGTCAAAACAGTATAAATACAGAATGTTACGCCCAGGGCCAACGAAGGCTTCTGACTGAGCTGGGGTTGAGTTCAAATGCTGTGGGTGGTGTTGTTATCTTTCCCTCCCTCTCAGGGGAGAACACACACACACACACACGCACGCCGAGGAGGCGAGTTTCAAGAAGGGGGAAGTACTGGGGTTCTGTCTGCCCAGCCAAGCTAGACCGAGACACAAAACAAGTCCATCCTCCTCTCTCCATTTCTGCTTTTCTCACTGTGTGAGCTACTGTACCGCCCGGGACTTTCAGTACATAAACACAGCACTGCACCACACACACACACACACACGCACGCACACACACACGCACACACACACTTACCAGGTATCACGTGCATCTTGTACAGGAGCTTCAGTTTCTCAGTCAGATCCCCATGACACAGAACACCTGGAACACACCATGAAAATGACACGCATGCACGCACACACACACACACACACACACACACACACACACACACACACACACACACACACACACACACACAGGTACGTCACACACACAGGTTTGTCATAGCAACCAAGACTGAAATAAAGCCACTTCCAATCCAATTGATCTCATTCATCCTTTGGCTCAAGTCTGCTTTTAAAGATACTGTACATACTTTCATGACCGCCCATCCCCCACCCCACTACACACACACACACACCCCACAACCCCATCCATCCCACCCCCCCCCTCTCTCCCCCGCGCCGCCGCACCCACCCAGGCCGCTGATGAACTCGCGGAAGTTGATGAGGGCGTCGCCGTTGTGGTCGAGCAGCCTGAAGAAGCGCAGGGCCAGGGGGTCGGCGGGGCCGGCGGGGGCCCAGGGGAACAGCAGGGGGAACAGGCCGCGGAACTGCTCCAGGTCCATGCGGTACTGCTCCAGGTAGGGCAGGCTGGGGTCGTGGCGCTCCGTGGGGTTGCTGGTGCCGCCCCAGTAGCAGCTGGTCAGGTGCTCCGCCTGGACACATTCAAGTCAATAACTCTTTATTGTCCCCGGAGGGGCAACTCGGGTGCAGCTTAAAAACATAAACAATCATTTAGTGTTATTAGCTAACGTAGCGTTAGCGAACTTAGCTACTGTAGCTAGCACAGCAGCATTTCACTCCGGACCGAACCATAAATCGCTCTCCGTCAGAACACATCAAACAGTAATGTACATCTCAACAACATTGTACAATTAGCTACAGTAACAACAGTTATTGTTGAACGTTATGTCCAAATCAAGACTGAGGCAAAAGCAAAAAATATAAGCTCGTGCAATACCGGAAAACAGTAGAGCGTTTTCCAGATTCAATTATGACAGGGAGGGAGTGTCCAAGGATTGGCTGGTTTGGCTGTCACTCACCTTGAACAGCACGTAGAGCTCCTCCAGTTCGTCGATGCTGAAGGCGGTCTCTGTCACGATGGTTCTGACCTGCAACAGAGACACGGGGTGAATTCAGTTCCTACGATCCACACACCGGATTAGAAGAGCCACTCAAGGTCAATTTGATACCAAATTCAATTGAATAGCACAGGGACCTCCCATAACCCATGACCCCTCCTGTCCTGATTGGTTAGGCGGTAAGTGTGTACAGTAGCACGAGCTGGGAGGCGTGGCGGCGGCGCGCTCGCTCGTTACCACGTTGCGTTTGGTGGTGTCCTCGATGGTCTGGATGACCCTCAGCCTCTGCTTGAAGCGCATCTGCTCGATGACATCAGCGCGGATGGAACCAAACTTCTACCGAGGGGGGAGGAAAGGGGGGGGGGGGTTGACAATTATTTCACAGCTCAAGACACAGACGAGCCAATCAGTTTGCCGTCCGGAACAGCCGAGCGCAATCGGCCTCACCTCGTAGGAGCTGCGGACCAGCTTGAAGATGTCGACCTCGGGGTGGGGCTCCCTGTCGTCCGTCAGCAGCGAGTGCAGGTGGGGGATGGGCGGCAGCGTGCTGTCCTTGTTGGTCACGCTGTCCAGGTACCTGCGCACGCACCAGGAAGTCAACACAACCAGGAAGTAGCAGTAGTAGCAGCAGCCTGGCGCTGCGCGGTCAAGCTACAGTACCGCCCGAGTCACGCTCAGGTCACGGGCTTAACCCCCGACCCCCGGGCTCACCTGCCCAGAACCGTCATGGCCTCGCCGTCGTCCTTGCAGCTCAGCAGGTGGTGGATGTTGGCGTGCAGCACGGACAGCGCCAGCTGGAAGATGACCTTGATGCCCTCGTAGAAGAAGCAGTCCACCACCACCACGGCGCTCTCGAAGGGCATGACGGACAGGAAGAGGGTGAGGAACCAGGACAGCGAGATGGTGGAGATGACGCCCAGGTCCTGCATGCAGTCGTACAGCTGCGGGACGTACTCCCTAGCCAGCTCCTCGAACACGCCCTGGTCCACCAGAGCTCCTGGAGGTGGAGGAGAGGAGGGGAGGGAGGGAGGAGAGGAGGAAGGGGTTAGATGGAGGGAAAGGTGTGTGGGTGGGGGTTAGGGGTAGTAAGACATTTGCATCTCTCTTGCCCTCAGAAACACACACACACCCACACACACACACACACACACGCACAAAGACGTTGACTGGACTGACCTACGACCCTGGTGTTGTAGTAGTCTGGCAGCATCCTCTCACAGAGGGCCACCAACAGCCAGAAGGCCTCCTCCTCTTTGGCATAGAGCAGTAGCACTGAGGTCACAATGTTCATGGCCTGGTAGGAACCCAAGATCAAGTAGGAACAAATATCAGGTAGGAACCAAGATTAGGTAGGAACTAAGATCAGTTAGGAACCAAAGATCAGGTAGGAACCCAAGATCAGGTAGGAACAAAGATAAGGTAGGAACTAAGATTAAGAAGGAACTAAAATCAGGAAGGAACCCCACATCAGGTAGGAACCAACATTGGGTAGGAACTAAGATCAGGCTGGGACAACGTGACTGACCACAGATTTTAAACACATGTCTAATGTGACTACAGGGCAATGAAAAGAACAGCTCCCTCCTACCTCCAGGCCATTGTCAAGTCTTACACCCCCTCCCGACCGCTACGCTCTGCTACCACGGGGCGACTGGTTGGCCCCTCACTCCGTGGCTCCTGCGATCGACGCGGTCACGGCTCTTCTCTGTCCTGGCCCCAGTGGTGGAATTAACTGCCCACTGATGTCAGGACAGCAGAGTCGCTGCCCATCTTTCGCCGCAGGCTCAAAACTCATCTCTTCAAGAAGTACTACCCTGAGCCTTCCTCTTAAGCACCTATTGTAGCACCTATTGTATTCATATTTTACTACTTGTGAATTCAATGATTGTAAGTCGCTTTGGACAAAAGCGTCCACTAAATGACTGTAATGTAACGCGATGACTGTGACTCCATCTGTTTGTGTGTGTACTATACGTGGGGGCGTGAGTGTGAGAGAGGGCGTGTAGCTTCTAGTAAGTGTGTGTGAGAGAGATGATGGATGTGTGTGTGTGTGTGTGTGTGTGTGTGTGTGTGTGTGTGTGTGTGTGTGTGTGTGTGAGTGTGTGTGTACCTGGCAGTAGCCGATGTTGGGGTTGCGGAAGGCGTAGGCGGTGAGCACCCTGCGCAGCGCGGCGATGCCCATCTCGTTCTGGAAGGCCGGGTGCTCGGGCAGCGAGCGGTGCAGGTCCCTCTCGATCTCCTCCGTCGCCAGGTTGTACCTGCCCATGGACTTCTCCACCAGGTCCTCGTAGTAGCCGGGGTGGGTGGCCATCTCGTTGATCGCCCCTGGAAGTGGGCGGGTTTCAGCGGGGGGGGGGGAGGAGCATGGATGAGAACAAGACATTTTTGTTGTTCTACAGTATTTGATGGTTGTATATGTTATATTATACTTTAACTTGGTAATATTGTAATAATCAATATGTTCGATCAAGACACTGAGGAAGGTGAGCTTTTTTAAAAACCTTTTTTTACTTTCCTGTACAGTAATTTGAAAGTCAATAAAGGATTTTTAAACGTTATATCTCCTCAGCTAATAATCCTATGCATTATGGAGAAAGAAAGAAGGTTCTTTCCCCATATTTTACAAATGACACCAAAATACGTTGGGTGCTTTTGCTTTACTGATGATGAAACATTAGGAACGCTCAGAAGTGCTTCAGAAGGTCAAGGAAATAGGCTACAGGTTTCAAATGCGTCACAGCAAGCTGGAAGGCGCGCTGACGAACACAAAAGCCGGCCGGTAAAACAAACTCTCCCTTTTCAGGAAACGCAGAACAGGTGTGTGGGTGTGTGCTTTGCTCTCGGGTTGTCCTCCTGCCATTGGCGCCTATGACAAGCGTTTAGTACGCCCAGAAGTGGGTCACTGGGGGAGAGGAGCAGCAGGTTGAAGGCTGACGGGGAAAGCTGGGTCACGAGCCGCTGTGGAGCGAGCGAGCGAGCGAGCATGGAAACAGGCAGGAGAGAGGGCGCTCAGAAACATCAAGGCGTTCGCTACGGTAGAGGAAGTCATAGGACCGACTCTTCCTGTTATACCGGTCTGGTTCAAAAACTAGGTCGGCTATCTTAGACGAGGATGTCTGTGAACCTGTGTGTGTGTGTGTGTGTGTGTGAGTGTGTGTGTGTGTGTGTGAATTGATTGAAAGTTAAACATATATGCACCACAAATATTACAACCTCTCCGAAATATAGTACATATAAAACAATCAAGAATAAAAATACAATAAAGAGACTTACACTATATTGCCAAAAGTATTTGCTCATCTGCCTTTACACGCATATGAACTCAAGTGACATCCCATTCTTAATCCATAGGGTTTAATATGACGTCGGCCCACGCTTTGCAGCTATAACAGCTTCAGCTCTTCTGGGAAGGCTTTCCACAAGGTTTAGGAGTGTGTTTATGGGAATTTTATACCATTCTTCCAGAAGCGCATTTGTGAGGTCAGACACTGATGTTGGATGAGAAGGTCTGGCTCACAGTCTCCACTCTAATTCATCCCAAAGGTGTTCTATCAGGTTGAGGTCAGGACTCTGTGCAGGCCAGTCAAGTTCTTCCACACCAAACTCGCTCATCCATGTCTTTATCCATCACAGTCCTCTTATTCAAGATTTCTTTATAATTTGTTACGTTCAACGACACAAGAATAAGGGAATGAAATGCTTGGCTTCTGGCTTCTCAGCCTTGCAGCAACAGCAGAATAATAATTTATGAGTGTGTGTGTGTGCATGCGTGTGTGTGTGTGTGTATTGTGTGTGTATTGTGTGTGTGTGTGTGCGCGCGTGTGTGTATTGAACCAAAATACTCTGGAGGCTGTTTGCATCCAGCCCACTCCCACGTGTGTGTGTGTGTGTGTGTGTGTTCTTGGTGTGATCTACAGTACAGTACCAGCGGTACAGTCTGTACATACTAACAAGCCTGAGGCTTCTCTGGAAGCCATGTACAGTAACCAGGACCCCAAGGAACACATCGCCCACTGCAGCTGAAACAGATGGGATCCGCCTCGCCAAGGCGCAAGTAATGCATCTTTAATGAGGGCTTAAGACAGTTTTCATTATATAAACACACACATTTAATACACACACACACACACACACACACACACACTCAGTACTATTTGGCCTTGTACACATGTCAATAGGGTCTTTTAACCCGATTGAAGTACTACATGCTTGAATGACAGTAAACATGTGAGAGGGTAAGTATTCAGTGGCTACAGATTTGGAAAACACAAGACGCTCAATAAAACAAATATAGATTCATTGAATGTGAAATGTGATTAACACCGGTGCTTCACAGACCCTTTCAAGAGCTGCCGATGACAGGAGCGCTCCTCTGGGTCGCGTGTTCTCGGTGTGGTTGTTCCATCATCGTGAATTGAGTGGTTTAACCACACGTTGGGGTATGAACTGTACAGTAGGCTATGTATGAGTGTGTGTGCCGTGTAGGAGTGTGTATGAGTGTGTGTGATATGAGTGAGTGTGTGTGATATGAGTGAGAGTGAACATGTCGTAAAGTGTTTGTGGTCTCTGAGTGCAGCGTGCTCAACGTGTATCGAAAGATTTCAACTGTAAATGCATGTGGTCCTGGTGAATGCGAGGCTAGCACACCGCAGTGTAGGTGTGTGTGTATGTGTGTGTGTGTGTGTGTGTGCGCACACTCACCAGAGAAGAGCAGCCAGAGGTCTCCTCTCATGTTCTCAGGGATGCCCTTGAGAACCAGGTCCTTGGTTTTCTCTGTGCGGTACATACACACACCCTGGCCGTACTCCGTGAAGTGGTTCTTCCACGCCTGCTCCTTCAAAAACTCCTTGGCCTGAGAGAGAGAGAGGGAGAGAGAGAGAGAGAGAGAGAGAGAGAGAGAGAGATATATATATATATATATATATAGAGAGAGAGAGAGAGAGAGAGAGACATCAAATGACTGAAACAGAGCTAATCTTCTCTGAAATCACTAATTGCATAGCATATACTTCTACCAACCAGGCCATAGCCTTACACAAATCAGAGGGGGGGGGGGGGGGGGGTTGCCATTAAGCTGCCGCTTTGCTCAATTACCTCCGGTTTAATTTCGGCCTCGTTAGTTTCCTCATTCCTCTCTCTACCAGCAGCTACACATCAGCTGAAAAGTGCCACCTCTGAACTGGTCCAGCGTTGTACAGCTACCCTGACCTCCGGAGAGCCCGGTGGGCCTGACGCAACAGTCCGGCGGCCTGGCTCCACCGTCAGCGTCCGTCGAAAAGGTACGAAATGAACCTCGCCGATCCCCCTACATCGGTCGCTGGCGTGGAACGCCGCGCGCCGGCTGCGTTGGAGCCGCCGTCGTTAATTACGGTGGATTTGTTTCCTCGGCGCCCGGCGGTTGAGGGTCGACGCTGGCCGACGCGGCGGAGCTGAGCCTCAAGAGCGCGAGCCGGGCGCCGTCTCGGAGCCGGGCGGAGAGTCACGTGCCGGGGTCGATGACGAGCTCGGCTTCGTTAAAGGGACGTCTCGTCAGGTTGTCGCGCGGGTGCAAGCTATACTCTTACACACGCGCGCACAAAGATTTAATAAGACGCGCAAACACACATACGCGAGCACGCGCACACCGCATGCACGTGCACGCACACACAAACACACACAGGTTCATTTATTGCCACTCAAGTGCGGTTGAATGTGGTAGTTTAGGTTACAGCAGCCGGGAAAAAGCATACAGCGCCCTCAACCATCCCACCGCACGCAACCAAGACGACACGCCCCCCGTGACCGAACGGCAAACGCGGCCAGTCGACCACCACCGGCCGTCGTACCAGCTTGGGGTTGAACTCCTCGGGCGAGCGGCGCCGGTACATGGTCATGAGCGCCTGGGTGGCGGTGGGCACGCTGCTGTCGTTGAGGTTGAACTGCCGCTCGCCGTCGGAGCCGTCCGAACCCAGGCTGCGCTGGGGGCTGCTGGACAGGAGAGACCCCTGGGAGAACACCTGGAGAGAGAGAGGGAGGGAGGGAGAGAGGGAGGGAGAGAGAGAGAGAGAGAGAGAGAGAGGGAGTGAGAGAGAGAGAGAGAGAGGGAGGGAGAGAGAGAGAGGGATAGAGAGAGAGGGAGTGAGAGAGAGAGAGAGGGAGAGAGGAAGAGAGGGAGAGAGAGAGGGAGTGAGAGAGAGAGGGAGTGAGAGAGGAAGAGAGGGAGAGAGGCGGAGAGAGGGAGAGAGAGAGAGGGAGAGAGAGAGAGAGAGGGGGGAACTAGTGAGATAGATCTTAGAGCAAAACAGAGCTATTTTGAGTGCTGTTGTGTGGAGACAACAATGTAAAAAATATATCTTATATAATATAATATCAAATATACACACTCATCTCCATACAGTGGACAAAACTGTTCTTTGGTCTCAAACTCAAACCGATCCTCACGAAACGTGCTGTAACTGTACGTAGGTTGACAACCGCCACGAAATCTAGGTCGTACCGGACCCCCGCCCTCCGCCCCGCCCCCGTGGCGTCTCACCTCGTCGTCGGAGCTGTTCAGACTCCCCAGGGTCTCCCTCTCCAGGCAGGTCCGGGGCGCCGTCTGCTGCAGGAAGTCGGAGATGCGCTGGACCAGGAAGTCCCGGTCCTTGAGGTTGGCGAACAGGAAGGTCATGCGGTTCTTGGTGCTGATGGACAGCGGGCTGGGGAGCACGTTGCAGCTGTCCGCCTTCTCCACGATGGTCACCTGGGGACAGACAGGACGCCATTTGAGTTAGTTTTTTGGAGGGCGGGGGAGGGGGAGGTTATTGGACAGTTAAGATTCAACCTGTCAGATCTTAGATCTTATACTGTAGAAAGACTCTCTCCCTAGCCCCTCCGAACACACACACACACGCACACACACACGCACACACACACACACCTCTCGTAGGGGGATGATGAGGCTGCAGAGGGTCTCCTCCTTGCTGGTGAAGCAGATGTAGTTGGTGGAGACGAACATCTGGCCCAGGATGTGCATCTTGTTGAAGGGCGTCCAGAGGGTGCAGTCCGTGTGTCCGTCCAGCTTCTCGTCCTTGGGCAGGCGGAACAGCGCCCGGTAGCGCTCGCTCTTCGCGCGGGCGTCCAGGTCTCTTGATTGGTCGACGAGAAAACGGAGACATTGTTGACCTCGAAAGATTTTATTTGATTTTAGTTTTAAAAATCTACGTTCCTATTATAGCGTCTGTTGGAGGCAGAGTCAACTACAAAACAGTGACATTGTTGATGCGGACTGTTAGATGTGGTACATATGTCGATACTCTTAAAGAAGGAGGATCTACTTTGTAGTTTCCAGACAATACTGTTTTGGCAAACGGCCACTTCTGTGGATTAAAAACTACAACTACCCCATATTTCATAATCCATTTAGAGACTTCTGAACTTTAACAGGGCAATAACAGTTTAACTGCTACACTAACAGTTTAACTGCTACACTTGAATCACTATCGGAAATTCGGCTGGAGACAGATTCTTGTCGCCTAGAGGCATAGATTCTTCTCTGAAGTTAGCTCGTACCACATACGACTATGAACTGCCCGTGAACTTCAAATGAGAAATAAGGCATTTCCAGGATATTTAAACTGAATATTTAGGATATTTTATATATATATATATATATATATATATATATATATATATATATAAATTATACTGTATATCAGGATATTTAAACAGGGGCAGAAGCTTAAAAATTGTTTGTTTGTTTTGGTTGCCGGGTTGTGGTTGCCAGGTTTGCCCGAAACATCCCAATCAACACCCGCTCAAATCGACTCACGACTCTCACCTCTCCTCAGTCCGGGACTTGGAACCACCCGCGCAGGACAGATACTGTACAATTCACAAAATTCCCTGGCAAGCAACCCCGTTGTGGTGCGGTTGCCAGATTTACCCCTAACCCCCCACCTCCGGACCCAAACCCTCACCTCTTGAGCGCGGACACCTTCTTGGGCGACTTCCTCTTCAGCTTGGGCAGAGAGCGGTCCTGCTCGAAGCCCTGGTTGTCCAGCAGCTGGCGCATGGCGATGTTGGCCAGCTGCTCCATCAGCTTGAAGGTCTCGTTGATGTTGAGGAAGACGGAGAAGACGTGTTCGCTGGCGCGCGTGCTCACCTACACACCACACAGGACCAGAGGGACAGAGATGGAGAGAGAGATGGAGAGAGAGAGAGATGGAGAGAGAGATGGAGAGAGAGAGAGATGGAGAGACGGGGAGAGAGAGATGGAGAGACGGGGAGAGAGAGATGGAGAGAGACGGGGAGAGAGACGGAGAGAGATGGAGAGAGATGGAGAGAGAGAGACAGAGACGTAGAGAGAGACAGAGATAGAGATGGAGAGAGAGAGACAGAGAGACGTAGAGAGAGACGGGGAGAGAGATGGAGAGAGAGACGGAGAGAGAGAGAGAGACGGAGAGAGAGAGACGGAGAGAGAGAGAGACAGAGAGAGAGAGACGGAGAGAGAGATGAGACAGATGGAGAGAGAGAGAAGGAAAAGTGGAGGGTGACGGACAGGAGAGGGTGGGAAAGAGAGGGAGAAGTCGGTGGAGAGGAGGAGGAAAAAGCGGTGTGTGTGTGTGTGTGTGTGTGTGTGTGTGTGTGTGTGTGTGTGCGTGTTTCCTCACCTTCACCATGTCGGGGAGGAGGAGGGTGGCGCTCTTCTCCAGCTGAGTGATGTCAGCCCAGCGCACCACCAGCTTGGCTGAGAGAGAGAGAGAGAGAGAGAGAGAGAGAGAGAGACATAGGGAGGAGGAGAGGAAAGAGAGGAATGGAGGGAGGAAAAGAGGGAGGGTCCAGAGAGCAAGGGAGGGTCAGTGATTCTCAAACCCGCTTCCAAAGCAGGAGTAGAAGCAGAGGTGTGTGTGTGTGTGTGTGTGTGTGTGTATGTCTGTGTGTGTGTGTGTATGTCTGTGTGTGTATGCCTGTGTGTGTGTGTGTGTGTGTATGTCTGTGTGTGTGTGTGTATATGTCTGTGTGTGTGTGTGCGTGTGCATGTCTGTGTGTGTGTGTGTATGTCTGTGTGTGTGTGTGTGTGTGTGTGTGTGTATGTCTGTGTGTGTGTGTGTGTGTGCGCCCCTACCCTCCCTCCCCAGCAGGTATGAGTAGAAGCAGATGTGGTTGATGCTGAGGTAGAGCCAGCCCTGTCGGGGCACCTTGCCCTTCCAGTAGCTGCAGGAGTAGTAGTTCACCAGCTTCTCCTCCTCCGGCATGCCGAACAGCTTCCGGAACTTGGCCATGACCTCCTTGAACTTGTCCGTGTCGTCGTCCTCCTTCACGTCGTGGTTCTTGTTGTACTCAGCTATGATGCCCTGGGGAGGGAGGGAGGGTTGAAAGAGGAGTGAGAGGTATAGAGTAAAGAGAGAGAGAGAGAGAGAGAGAGAGAGAGAGAGAGAGAGAGAGGGGGGGGGTATTTGCATACAGTATCACGCCATGTTGATGAACTGAAAGTGTCATATCTATGTGGAGAGAAAAGCCCATGTGCCGTATTAGCTGCAAAATATGTTGTATGATGTGTACGTCCACTGTTCACTGTTGTCATACATTAAGGGATGCAAGTTCTGTAGCAAACGATCCCGAGTGACTACTGTACATCTATTATCAGCGCCCCATGTTATTATATTCAAAATTGAATTGTTGAGAGAGAGAGAGAGAGAGAGAGAGAGAGAGAGAGAGAGAGAGAGAGGGTCATGTAATCCTGCTATGGTGCCATTTCACACATGCAATAAGTCACATATCCAAGTTGCTCTTCAACCTCACAGGCGTTTTGTGAGACCGTGTTTACTGGAGTAAACAACTCATTGTATTCGCATCCAGGCATACAGGAGCAAACAAACAAACACACACACACACAAAAGACACCTCCGGCTTGCCGTACCTGAACTTTGCCCCTGACGAAGGTGGTGATGTCGTTCTCGTTCTCGAAGATGGAGAGCGTCTGCAGCAGGTTCTGCTCCAGCCATTCCCAGTGCTCTGTGATCTCCTTACGAGAGCTCCCTACACAGGAGGGAGGGAGGGAGGGAGGGAGAGAGAGAGAGAGAGAGAGAGAGAGAGAGAGAGAGTATTTATTTCAGTATGTATTTACAGTATTTATTTTACATATGACATTTGATACATTTGATTTTGTATTAATATATTTTTTGTCAATTGTCTCTTTATTGACCTATATTATGACCCATCTGTTAGTTAATTTATTGTATACTTAATTTGTTTTCTCTTGTCATTATTGAATTGTATTCTTGACTTTGGCAATATTGTTCACCTGACACTCATGCAAATAAAGCATATTGAATTGAACTGAGAGACAGAGAGAGAGAGACAGAGAGACAGAGAGACAGAGAGAGAGGTAGAGAGAGAGAGAGAGAGAGGTAGAGAGAATGGGACATAAGATAATGAGTTCTTCACACTGACGCTTGATCTAGTGGGCCTTTCCCTGCTGTTAACCTGTGTGCTTGGGCCCTGACCACCGCTACTGTGCGCCTCCATCGTGAGCTAGACGGCTAAGCCTTACTAGCTTATCAGCTTCAGCTAGCGTTTTATCTCCTAAGCCGTAGAACGACCTGTTTTAGCGCAGCCCGGCTCAGCGTCTGTCCGCTTAGCTCCGTGTGAGACTCGATGTTAGCGGCGGCGTGGGGAGACTGTGGTGAAGGCACTGCTGGCGGGGACGGGCAACCATCGCTCTTCATCAGCGCCGTTGAGAAAATGGCCCT
>NC_140253.1:4023043-4058043 GCF_949987555.1 Borostomias antarcticus
CCACACACACACACACACACACACACACACACACACACACACACACACACACACACACACACACACACACACACACACACACACACACACACACACACACACACACACAGTCCATTACTATAGCAAGCGAATGTTGGCCTAACACTGTGATGTAAGCTAGATCAGACACTTCTTGCCTTGTCAACCCCTCTTGACCTCAACCCGCCCCCCCCCCCCCACAGCCCTGAGCACTGATCTGGTCTCGCTCCTTGACCCCCCCCCCCAAATTAGTTACAGACGGTTCAATCGTGTTCGACGTGACAGGGAACATTCTGGATTCATGTTTAGTGTGGGGACGTTAAGGGAACATCCGTCCACCATGGTTACAGCTGGAGGGCGTCCCAGTCTGCTGATGCCGCTGTGACGCTTCTCCATGACTGTGCCTTTAATAAAACCTCTCTCAGCCAAGAACAGCGCCTCCGGAGTCACTGCTTGTGATGTCTGCAGAGTAATACAGGATCCTTGTACTGTAGCGTGCAGCTGAAAAGGGTGAGTTAGGGTGAGTGTGTGTGTTTGTGTGTGTAGGCCCCTGCAATGTATTTTGAAAATGCGGACTTAAATAAAGAATTCAAATGTGTGTGTGTGTGTGTCGCCTGTGGTTGTATGTATGTGTGTGTGTGCACTCTATGTGGTCTTACAGTAGAACAGTATGTTTGTATGCGAGAGTGTGTGTGTGTGTGTGTGTGCGTGTGTGCATCCATGCGTGTGTGAATGTGTGACGCCAGTGGCTGAACGCGCCATGTTATGCACTGTTCTGTCGCTGCAGTCAACATTACAGCATCAGCCCTTCTGCACGTTTGAGTTTATAGCCAGTGGGTCACTGCTGTAACTCATATACCTCGAAATCAAATCAAAACCGTCAGATATATTATCATACAACATCTGAGGCCTATAGACAAATAACCATATAAGTGCGTTTGGATTTTTTGGGGAGAGCTTCATCAGTAACAGACCATCCTAATCATATTATGAGTGAATGATATACACTTGCAAGGACACGGCATCATCTACTGTATGTACTGCTACTGTATGTATTTAACCCTCTTTTTCATTTTCATTTTCAATTTTATTTGGAAGGGACCATGTGCAATTAAAACATAAATATAAAAACATCTGATGCATTGCACCAGAGTTAGCCTTAGGCTAATTTGCATCTGCAGTCCCTGTAAACAGGTAACAGATAAAAACAACAAACATAATAAGTAAAACAAAGTACAATACAGATGACTTAGCATTACATTAATGTCATCTATGTACTGCCGTGCATTTGACCCTATTTTGATATACTGTAAGTAAGTCATAAAACACTGCGATTACAAAACAGTAAAACAACTGTTCATGTGCAAAACACTGCATATGGTTATTCGTCTGTAGGCGTCATTTGTAGCCAACAGTCACACCATGAGCTCACCGTCTGAGGATGCCGGACCTTCGCTAATGAGCTCAAATCATGACGACACCCCCCCTCACATCGTGGATGAGGGCATCGATCCCCAGTATCACGTTCCCTACATCTCCCCTTTAAAACCGGCTGATTCCCCGCAGTCCACATCCCCTAAACCTCCCCTTTAAACACCACTTGGGTGTCGATGATGTAATAATGTCTCGCACTTGCCGATCGTCGTCCCAGGGAGGGGTGGGGGGGTGGTTGGGGGGGATAGGCAGGAAGTGAGGATATAAGTAAGGTATGCTGCTGTATTATGGGATGCGTTACCGTGGGCGATGATCCAGTAGACCAGGGAGTCCGGGGTCTGGTAGAGGATCCTGTAGGGGGCCACGCGAGCGCTGGAGTCCAGCACCACATCCAGGGTCCCCACCAGCAGACCTGTCAGAGGAGAGGGGGGGGGGCACGGGGAACGTTGCGGTTAGGGGGGGGGCAGGAGGAACGCTTCGGAATGCCATGGAGGACAGACATGAAAGGAAGGAGCGACCGTGTCACGGAAGCAGACACATGAGCGGTGGGAGGGGGGGGGGGGGGCGGGTTAGTGAATGTGACTGAATAAAGAAATGATTGTTGAAGATTTGTTTTGAAAATTACTGTAAACACTTGAGGGAAAAACCACGAAGTGAAACCAACCGCCCTCCAACCCCCCCTCCCCCCCCCCCCCCAAACCTCAAAAAGAAAACCCAACTATTTCACTCTGTTCGAATCCTCTCTGGACTTTTCGGTGACAAACGTCACCCACGCATGTGAGACCGACAGCATGGAGTGACAACCCTTCTTCTTGGGTTGCTTGGTTACGCTTCACTTGGACTCCCGGGAGGCTACGCTGACGTCACCACGGAAACGAGCAGAGACAGGAAATCGACGCATGAACATCAAACGTCCGTCCTCCATAACTGGCCAAGGTCCCGGTCTGACCCTCTGAAGTGAGTGAGTGAGTGAGTGAGTGAGTGAGTGAGTGAGTGAGTGAGTGAGTGAGTGAGTGAATGAGTGAGTGAATGAGTGAGCTTCCTTGCTTCCTTCCTTCCCTCCCTCGCTCTGACTCTCTCCCCAGCCCCCTGCAATTTTTGCACTATACTGACTACTGCACTGTCTCTTTTGTAGCCAAATGCACTGATAGTTTTGCCCTATGTTTGTATTTTTCACTGTCCTGTCCTGTCCTGTCCTGTCCTGTCCTGTCCTGTCCTGTCCTGTCCTGTCCTGTCCTGTCCTGTCCTTGTACTGGTCCACTGTTGTGCTGTTGCTAGTTCCACGGTGTCGCAAAAAAAATCCTATGTATGTCAAGTACAAATGGCGATAAAAAGAATTCTGATTCCTCCCTTCCCTGGCGTAATCGCGGATCTGACACGACTGGGACTGGTGGCAGCCGTGACGGGAAGCACAGACTTTCACCTGTCCACTCGTGTTCAGATCGTACCAGGGGAGGGTCGTTGTCGTCGTCGTCCCCTGGCACGTTTTTCAGGGGAACCGTGAGGATGAGTTATATCGAGCTGATAGGCATACGCGGTGGATATCCTGATTGACTAACGGCAGAGTATGGATGAGCCCATGCAGAGCATGTGGAGATCAGATTTCCCCTCATGTGGCTGATCGAGGTGTACAGAGTGTGAGAGAAAGGGGGAGAGGGGGGAGGGGGAGAGAGAGATGAGGACAGAGAGAGGGAGAGGAAAGAGAGAGAGAGAGAGAGAAGGAGATGAGGACAGAGAGAGGTGGAGAGAGAAAGGGAGGATATAGTCACCTGGGAGAGGAGAATGACAGGTCTAATCAAATGATGAGGCGGAGAGATGGATGGACAGATAACAGGGGCCTGTTAGTGGCACATAGAAGATGGAGTCTGAATCCAAAGTGCTAGACTTGCTGAAATGCTTTTGATGGGATGGATTTTCAATAATTATGCTAGTTCTAGCTTTGAATGCCTTCCAGGTTTGTACCGACATGCATAGCAGCAGGGAAACAAATGAAAATGCCTCAATTGAAGTTCACGGATAAACTATTCTTGCTGAAAAGCTGTAGTTACATTATATTGTGCCTTGGGTCTCACTATGGGACCATGTCCATGAGTTTGAGTTGTCTTTCAGCAGAGAAACTTTATGATGAATCAAAGCGTGATGACTGACGGCCATGTTCCCCAGATGCTGGGTAACTTCCTTGTTTCTTGTTGTCACGGGAGACAGCAATGGCGTGTCACTCAGACAATGGGGAGGGAGGAGAGAAGGAGGGAGAGAGAGAGAGAGAGCAGTAAGAAACTGGAGAGAAGGAGAAAGAGAGAGGCAGACAGAGAGGAAGAGAGAGAGAGAGAGAGAGGAAGAGAGATAAAGAGGGAGATAGAGAGGAAGAGAGAGAGAGAGAGAAGGGAGAGAGAGAGAGGAAGATAGAGAGAGAGATAGAGAGGAAGAGAGAGAGAGAAGGGAGAGAGAGAGAGAGAGAGAGAGAGAAGGGAGAGAGAGAGAGGAAGATAGAGAGAGAGATAGAGAGGAAGAGAGAGAGAGAGAGAGAGAGAGAAGGGAGAGAGAGCCCAGTGATATGTAATGTGTAATGTGTGCTCTGTACCTTCAGGGTAAGCGCTCAGATTCGCTAGCTGCTAAATCTGAATACAATTACTCTGGAGCTCTCCTGCTCTCTCTCTCTCCCTCTCTCTTCCTCTCTCTCTCTCTCTTTTATCACCGCCCCATCACGCCATCTTTCTATCCCTCCCTCATCTCATCCAGCCATAGTACTGTTTTTTGAATCATAATAGGATAGTGCTACTGCTATTTAAATCACTAGGCAGCCATAACAGACATAGGCTGCAGACTGGGAGGTGATGAACCATTCAGCTACAGTACCAGGTGTGACAGCTACAGTACCAGGTGACAGCTACAGTACCAGGTGTGACAGCTTCAGTACCAGGTGTGACAGCTACAGTACCAGGTGTGACAGCTACAGTACCAAGTGTGACAGCTACAGTACCAGGTGTGACAGCTACAGTACCAGGTGAGACAGCTGCAGTACCAGGTGAGACAGCTGCAGTACCAGGTGTGACAGCTACAGTACCAGGTGTGACAGCTACAGTACCAGGTGTGACAGCTACAGTACCAGGTGTGACAGCTACAGTACCAGGTGTGACAGCTACAGTACCAGGTGTGACAGCTTCAGTACCAGGTGTGACAGCTTCAGTACCAGGTGTGACAGCTACTGTACCAGGTGTGACAGCTACAGTACCAGGTGTGACAGCTGCAGTAGGGTTGGGCCGTCATCGTGACCAAACCAGCCACTGCTACCTGCTGGATGATACAGTACCCTTTACATTTGATGCATTATTCATATTAGCAACACCATTTAAGCCATTAATGTACACCAGCGTCATATCTCTCAATGGTTCTGATGTACACTGTTGAGGAAGTTAGCACTAACGTGTTGGCTGGTGGTAGGGTGTGTTTGTTTCAGACCTAGGGACACCACCATCAACAACAACAACAACAACAGCAGCAACAACAACAACATCGCACTGAATATGTCTGAATGTGTGTGTGTGTGTGAGGGGGCGGGCAGAAGGCTTGTCCCTGAACACAAGAGCCTTTTCTTTCAGCCTCTTGCCATATCGAAGGGTTTGCACCGCCACCGAGCCCAGGGACTAACGCAGAGCACAGGCCGCGTTCGACTCGTCTGTCCTCCCCCCCGCTCCTCAGACCGGGCCGTGAGGTTGAACCAGTCGGTGCAGCGGTGCGCATTCCTGTGTGAACTGAACCGGAGGGTAGGGTCTGACCTGGGGATAAGCCACTAACGCACGGCCAGTGAATTAGCCAATAGGCATGGAGGAAGAACCCGAACGACGACCGTCCCCCCCCCCCCCCCACCAGTCATTTAAGGATTAGGAACAGTCAAGGGCGCCTCTGGAAATGTTGGGCCCTTTGAAAGAATATATGATCAAGCGAGCCCCTCCAAACCTAGACCTTATAATAATGATAATGTAATGGTCTATGAGAGCCCCTGTCAGTGTAGGTTGAATCATCCAACCCCCCCTCCTTGCAGAGCCCCTGACAACAGTTAGAGAGTTAAGGAAATCAACAGTTATGAATAGATCTTGCTGCGCACCCTGAACCCAGCTGTGGTTTGTGTGTGTGTGTGTGTGTGTGTTGAGGTTTGACACAGGAAGCACAGCAGTTGTACACTACAGAAGACCACTAGGAGGTAAGAGACACCTCAAAAAACAAAACAAAACAAAACCTCATCCCGTCACTATCCTTTTTACCTGCAGTTCTAGATTCTATATTTCACTGTCCTGTCTTTGCGCTGCCCTGTCTCATTCCTCCACCCTGTCCAGTGTTGTCTAAATGTTATGCACCTCCCCGGAAAGCAAATTCCTAGCACTAGCACGTTGTAAAACTCCATGGCAATAAACGGTTTCTGATTTAGATTCTTATATTCCGAGAAGTAGACTAGCATGCTGGTTGGGGAGCCCCCACATCAGATCCATATACCATCAGCCCTCTGTTTTGATCAGAGTTGGGGCTTTTCAGCTTTTTCCCAAGAACAGAAATGATCCCCTTGCGTGACATAACACAAGAGTGCACATCAGGCATGCGTCCATGTGCGTGTGTGTGTGTGCATGCGTGTGTCTGTGTGAAGCCTACTGCTATGTGTGTGTGAGTCAAATCCCCATGCAGACTGTGTGGCGCAGCTTTGAACCCTATGATCCATAACATGAACTCAGGGGAACCTACGATTCACAACATGAACTCAGAGGAACCTACGATTCATAACATGAACTCAGAGGAACCTACGATTCATAACATGAACTCAGGGGAACCTTCGATCCATAACATGAACTCAGAGGAACCTACGATTCACAACATGAACTCAGGGGAACCTACGATTCACAACATGAACTCAGAGGAACCTACGATTCACAACATGAACTCAGAAGAACCTACAATCCATAACAAGAACTCAGGGGAACCTACGATTCACAACATGAACTCAGAAGAACCTACGATCCATAACATGAACTCAGAGGAACCTACGATTCACAACATGAACTCAGAAGAACCTACGATCCATAACATGAACTCAGAAGAACCTACGATCCATAACAAGAACTCAGGGGGAACCACACGATAGTTCATGTGACTTTATGAGACACACTCTGCTCTGCCTTGATGGGTGGAGTGAACTGCTGCTAGGAACAGAGACAGAACAGCGAGATGAACTGAAACGCAGTGACTGTCAAATGATGAGAAATGCTTCCTTTGTTGTGGGAGGCAGGTGGAAAAACCAGAGAGACTGAGCATGTACGTGCACACACACACACACGCACACACACGCACGCACGCGGCAGAGAGATGGAGAACGAGTCAGGTGATGTTTTCTGCTCCAGTCTACATCGAGAGGCAAGGCCAGAATGTGGGCAGCCTGCTGTTGTCAGAAAAAAACTCCCATTCTCCTCCACAAGAACCTGCTTCCCTTTTTCAATTCAAAGGGAGGCTTACAAGAACTAAGGTTTGAATAAAAAGCAGATCTATATTCCATTTATTTGTACTCTCTCCGTACATCTCTGCTTGAGGGTAGTCACTTCCCATGGGGCTGTGGGGACTATTTTCTGTCGGGTATTGACACTGCAACTCATCACAGCCCCCCTCTCTCTCTCTCAGCCATAAAAAGATCAATATGGTCTCAGATAACAGAAACCTGATCTATGGCTTGGACAAAGCAGGAACGCCAACGGGCGGGCGTCCATGTTGGTTTTGTTCATGTTTCCTTGTCAACGCGGCCGCAGTGTTCGTTCCTCATTTGCAACGAGATCATCTGTTCCACGTCCCTCGGGAGGAGATCATAACACCGTACGGACTGGAGGTTACTGACAACAAAGGTCAGAGGTTAAGCGCGTTAAAGGCCGTGCAGGCGCGTGGTCCAGTCGCATCTCAGGGCGGCATGATAGCAGGGCTGTATTGTCAAATTGTACCTTCTTGACCGGTGGATCCGTTGGCTTTGTGAGAGCTGTACTGGTCAGTGTATCACATCGCAACGCAAGTCATACTGTCAGGTCTCATGACTAAGGTGTGGTCTGACCAAGAATGAATAGTATCCTCCGACAAAACAACATTGTCCTGAGTCTCCTCTCCTTGAGTCTCAATGTGACGGTAACAAGACCTGCGCCCGGCCCTGTTTTGACCACGTCCTGGGGGTAACCTCTGATCTAACGCTGACTGGATAGATGCAAGCAGGCTGCTCCACCACACGGCTGTCGCCGAGCTCGTCCAGCTGTATCTGATCACAGGAAGGGAGGACGCAGCGCGAGAGAGAGAGAGAGAGAGAGAGAGAGAGAGAGAGAGAGAGAGAGGGAGCGCATTATTTAAAAAAGGACTGGGCAGTGCCAGTGGCAGTGCCCCTCTCCCCTCCTCCCTTCTCCTCTCCCCTCCTCCCCTCTCAGCGCCAACTGGCACGACGGCGGGCACTCTCCCTGCGCTTTACATAACCGGTGACCTCATCCCCTAGCGCCACTCTGCGTGCTTTTGTGCCCCTAGGGATGGGCGGTCAGCGGCTCCAGCAGGACGGAGCCAGACGGCGGAGGTCTCACTCACAGTTAAGCGCCACTGGAGCATGTGCAGAAGAAGGTAGCTTGATGAAAGATTGCCCTTTCGATGATCATTAGTGGATATGAAGCGTAGCGTCTCAATGGATGCTTCCTAGCCCTTGACCTATGACCTTTACAGTCTCCTACCCTAACCTGACCCCTTAACTAACCCTAGCTACACCTTAACCATCCCTTAACGTGGAGTCAGTTCAGCAAACACCAGCATCTGTGATTCTTTCACTGACCTATTTCGAACCTGGAGTCAGAGGGGGTCCTGGGGTTGTTCAGAAGACTATCTGGGCTGTGATGAATTAAACATGGGAGAGACTGAATCCAGGTCAGGAGGAACGAGGAAGAGCTGGAGCTATTCTGAGAGAGCTGGCTGGTCATCACAGCAGCCGCCATCTACACCTGTAAGCACAGGAACCACCGATTTCTTCCTGATGTGTAATAATATAACTTACAATATTTACTTGGCTTCAGCACAAGATGATCCTCTTAGTCACTTGTTTAGAAAGGAGATGCACTTGTGAGTTCAGGCGAGAAGTAGAACACTGTAGGGCTGGGCGATTTTATCGATCGCGCGATACATCGCAATATTGTTTTTCGCGATACTGTATCGATTTTTCAACCCTGAGAATCAATACGTTAAGTCCCATCCAAATCCCTGTGCTGCCACTAGATCGCTGTAGGCTAAACCCGCCTTTTGACGCTCGCTCTTCCCGCTAAGTAAGCAAAACCTAAGATGGCCGAGAACTTAAAACCAGCAGCTGCATGCTTAAAAGCAGATGTTTGGGCACATTTTGGCTTTAAAGAAAACTTGAAATCCACGTAAATCATACTTTTTAGAGTTTTTTGAGTGTGCCCATAGCTAGCAACGAGCTAGCATTATGCACTTTATTTTGATGTTATGACATCTACATTTTAGTTGATTTTTCAGTCAGTAATAGAAACACTGACGTTCAGTCTGAAAAATCCTGCACTTTATTTTCAATGGCTATCTTATAGGCAACATTTCAGTTCACTGACTGTGTGAGTTGCACTGTTTCAATAAATAAAATATTTTTTTTCCACAGCTTTAGACTCAATCTGTCCACTGAATTACCAATATAATGTGATGTCTTGTGTTTCTAGTGTACACTCTATATTAGATTACCCAGGTGTACACAGCCAGTTATATTTTCAGCTATATTTGAGCATTTTCAGTAAATTGTCACAATACGTATCAAATTGTATCGAATCATATAGAATCGCAGTGTATCGTGATACGTATCGTATCGTGACCTATGTATCGTGATATGGATCGTATCGTGACCTATGTATCGTGATATGGATCGTATCGTGAAATACGAGACGATATACAGCCCTAGTACACTGACTAACTATGTTAAATGCAATGATGGTAAGTCGCTTTGGATAAAAGCATCTGCTAAATGACTAATGTAGTAACTTAAATAATACTGCGATAAAAGTGATACTATGATCCAAGTAGTAGTAAAGCATCAGTGGATAGTAAGATAAGATAGGGATATATACGATAATAAAGATAATTACAGTGCTGCTTCTATGACTGAAGTCATACTGTAGATGGATCTATCCGGATTTATTTCAATCTGTGTCCTATTTTAGCAAGACTGAGCCGGAGGAGGAGGAAGAATGATTCAGCATGAAGAAGTGTATGAGTGGAACCTCTCTCTCTCTCTCTCTCTCTCCCTCTCACGCTCTCTCCCTCTCACGCTCTCTCCCTCTCAGAGTTCAGACTGATGCCACATCCCGGTCCATTTTCAACAACCCCAGCAAAAGCTCTGGCTGTGATCAGTAATGGTCACTCACATTAGACTATTGATTAGCAGAGTCTTTTAGTGGTCCCAGGCACTCCTGCCTGGAGTGGAGAGCCACTGACAATGGAGCCAGCAGTCACCTTTGATCATGAGTTGGTCATTTACTGTGACTAAATATGTAAAATAAAATAATTAAGTCACACACTCAAATGTTTTCCTCTGCTGTTAGTAAGTAAAATGTTATTTATACCCCGAGTGCACAGAGTGCTTTACAGTAGGAACATTAAAAACATCACTGACTTTTTTAGTACAACATTTAGGCAGAGCCTTCATCAGGGTGACAAAATATTTGATATACAGAGTAGATATGATCATCATAGAGGAATTTAGGCATACCAGTGATCTATCTAGCATATTGAGTTGATTCTTATAACTGAACAGATGCGCTCTGCATCTAGGGACAAGAATGTTTTTGTGGATCATGTGTATGTAAGCAGTAGCCTATAAATAGCATGGCTATTGATTACACTATAGGACAGACTATCCGCCAAGTCCAACAGCAGGCAGGATTAGAATGGTTGGTCTAAGGTTTGCAGTAGCATAAGTGTTTATAAGTGTACTCTAGCAATCAATATCTACCACCAATCTACCATCTAATTTACCCAGGGCCTAACCTTGTGGCCCCATCAATGCAACTCAATGTAATCCGTCCATCCATCGGGGGAGAAGGTGCTACAGACGACCACTGACTCACTGTACAGGGGGCTACAGACGACCACTGACTCGTTGTACAGTAGCCTACCCCCACGTCAGTGTCACACACGCTTGACGCCAACCTGTCACTTTATGCAACACAATCTGTCAACGGCACAGCACATTCACCCCCAGACCCAAACATCTGTACGCCAAAACAATCTTAGCTCAGGGTGAACTGAGATATGACCTGCCATTGCTTCACTCACCGCGTAATAACATGAAATAAGCCATGTTTGAAGACACTGAAGGATGGATGGAGGGAGAGAGACAGGGAGAGAGACAGGGAGAGAGACCGGGAGAGAGACCGGGAGATAGGCTCACCCGCAAGTCCTCCGCCACCGTCCCCGTGGCCCTTCCTTTTCTGGAGGATGAAATAGGGATTTGCTCGCTCGGTGATCCACAGAGCTCCAGCCAGCAATACCTCTTCGGGATTGACCCACATGTTGTCGTTTGTTTCCTTATGTGCACATTGGTTACAGCTGCTTCTGGGTCGAGCCTGTCAATTTCAACTGGGATCGCTGATTCTGTGCAATAAACACGGCTGCCTCCTCACGTAGCCTACGGACCATCGGGGGGCAGTTTGGTGCGATAACGGACAAATAGCCGTTGTTTCAACTGCGCAAACTGACCATCGATAAACAAGCTTTGTGGTAAGGCGTGCAAGTGTAGTTTGCTAAAAAGAAGAAAAAAAAAGCGCCCCAAACTTCCACGCACGACCGCGCGATAGGTGATCAGATCCCACCCGTGCACGGTGACTATACTACAAATTGCAAATGGCACATTATTTGAATCTCGAATGATACCAAGAGTGGCATAGACCGCGGTGTTTGACGCTGATAAACGACAAAAATTGGCAGGTTTCAGCTATTCCGCGAAGATGGAGTGGAGCTTGACGGGCCAGCGGTCTTTGTTGTTCATCCTCCGTCGTGATGATGTCAGGTGCGATTCGATGCCGCGCCGACGCTTCGTAGTTTTAACAACCTATAATAATGTTTCTAAATGTTCCGTTGGGCATTTACCAACGTTGGCAACCTCGTTGTCTGCCCGTGATTTTCAGAGAGCACAAACCGAATATCTCATACCTGCCATATCGAAAAACAATAAGTGCAATTGTGATTCGGCTCATCTACTCTCTAGCGCCGCGCTGGATCCACAACGCGCGTCATGGAGTGGCCACATCCATACGTCACCTTTGTGGGAGGTGGTGGATTCACATGACAAAGGAGGTAGGAAAAGCATGAATGAAGATGTTAGAATTAATGTAAAATCATATGTTTGTGAAAGCCTTTAGCCTACAAACAGCATGCGTCATGTCAGTCCCTATTTGAGGCTTATACCGTAGTCCTATCTACTTGTATGACAGCGCTATATCCACACGATTGTATTCTGCGCCACCTGATGGCAATTAGCAATGATTAGTGGCATACAATAATAGTATGGTTCTGTACTATTGGTTTTCCCTAATAAAGCAGTTTCTTATCACATTTAAAATGTAAAACATTACATCTCCACGCATGTATTCTGTAGGTATTAGACTACGCTTTTTCCCTACGTTTCTTATCACTTTTAAATGTGCAAATGTATTATTAAAACTACCCTAATTCAAGCCTACACAGGGCGCATTTAAATAGGTGATATTTCGTTGTGTCGAGAAAGGAAACAGGTACTTGATAAAATACCCTCTTATAGAAGGTGCTTTATCAAAACCCAAATAATCCAATCTAGGTTTCAAATTAGTCACTGCACCAGTTCCATACTCAACCAACGCCACCGCAGACACACAAGACCTTTCCAAACTAGCCTACTGTCCAAAAGTACAATGTGGGAGTGGAGCGGAGACGGAGATCACAGTTCCCCCGCTATGTCAATTACAGTATGCGGCCAGAGGCTCGAGGGTCAAGTCTTCTGCCTGGGGCCACTACCTAACTGACCACTACCTTACTGACCACTACCTTACTGACCACTTCAGCTTTCACAGCGCCCCGCCGCCTGACAAGGCAATGGACAGACTTTCCCTCGCAGAAAAACTACAATGGATAGGGTACAGCAACCCCACACATGAAGATGTCAGTAAGGATAAACATTAACTTCAACTTGAGATACTCTGTTCTCTATTCTAATTAATTTATATATATATATATATATATATATATATATATATATATATATATATATATATATATATATATATAGAGGTAACAACTTTACCCTCCCCCCTGCAACCTCAGCAATTAAATAATGCAAAAGGCTGCAATTAATAATTCAGTTTTGCTTTGAGTGTGCTGGGGGCACATGGATACGGAATCACATGTGTTCCCGCTGAGTGAGCTGTGAGCAATTACAATGCAATTACAATTCACACATTCATCTACACTCTGCACACACACACACTCACCCCATTCTGTATATATTGCATAATTTGCATGTGTGCCTTTCTGTTTATTGGTTAAATTGTATTCTGTATTTGCACTTCTATTGCATTTCTACTGTCATATCGTTGCATTGTCCTGTCCTGCACCCGGTTCTACAGTATGTGGTCTTCATCAGCATGCTGAGATATCCCCTAGTCCCCTACCCTAGTCAGATTACTAGTCTGGGTAATCCATATAGCCATAGAGCCACCCCAATGGCCTCAATGAAGAATTGTCTCTATCTTGCTTTCTATCACTGTTTGTTTATTTTCCCCCACTCTAGGACTGGGACTGTGGGACTTGAATTTCTCCTGCACTCCTTTGGAGTTTATGATTGCTCTCCTGCATTGTTGATTCATGTTAATGTTGTTTACAAAGAATTGAAATGGAATCTGTCTAAGTATTTAGATTGTATGGGTCTAATTGCTACAGTATGTACACTCACCCTGTGTGTTTCTACTGTGTGGTCAAATAGGATGACTGCTTGATTACCTTGATGTTTGGCATTTGCCAATATCTGTCTCCTATACCATGACAAACTGTTTGTATTCAGGGCTGAAGATGGTCTAATACAACCGAAACGGTCCTTTTTGTCTGTTTTCACATTCAATCACTCTTTATTTGTATCCTGAGTGCCTCCTCTCTGTTTTGTCAGTCAGGCTTTTTCTTCTATTTTCCCCTCAGCCATATAGCCTACAGCAAATACACTGATCTTGAATCTTGGATCATATATTTCTCAGATTTTTGTTCTGTTCTTTTTTATGAAGGTGGCACCACAAAAAATATTTAAAATGTGAAATATGAATCGCACTTAATAATGGGAATTACAATATCAGGCAAATTAACAATTATTTTATTTTTTTGTCATAATCGTGCAACCCTAACAAACACACAGACACACACACACCCCTTTACAAAACGTAATGAGTTCCTTCTCCAATTGTGATGATACATGATCTCTCGACAGAGTGAAACATTTTGAGAGGGTTTATTCTCTCTCCCTGACAGCTAGAGGTGGGGGAGTTTAGTGTGTGGGTAAGGGTCTCAAACTCCCCCTGACTCATTCCTGACTTGGTATCAGAAAGCTTCTCTCTCTCAGTCCACAGGCCCATCTCTCTCTGGTGCATAGTGTAGTCTGACTCAGTGAATCACATCCTCATTTTCAAAAATAACGGATGCAACGCTTTAGCGCTTCCCATTTTCTGAAAACAAGTGTGTCTTGTCTTCATGTTGAAAAAGACACACACAAAACACAAAAAACAAACCCAAAACTTAACAATATAAAAGAAAAATACTGAGAAAACTGAGCCTACTGGTTATGATTAATTGGATAACTAATTGATTACTAGATTTCAGAAACAGATACCCATAGAGATATGTATTTAGTAGTACAAAATGTACAGATTTCACTCACTAAGGCAGGAACCCTCTCTCCATTGTCAGTCTAGTGAGCTTGCTCTTGGACTTTTTCTAGGAGCCATAACATTCGCCTTGAAACTATAGGTTCAAGCTCTGTTTGATGGTCAAAGGCAATTCATTGCACTTTGTATGATCAAATGAGCATTGCCCCATCTTTGTTCCACACCTAGAGGATGCAGGTTGGCTGAGTGTGCGAGGTCTATTTGTTTGTTAGAGGATGCAGGTTGGCTAAGAGTGCGAGGTCTATTTGTTTCTCAGACGTATGTGCTGTGCGATTCCCTGACACTAGGAAAATAGTTATTACCTCCGCACAGCGAATGCTGGGGTGGATCCACAAATTATTATAACTATTTTTTTCAATGTGTAATACTTCTGACCGTCCACCAGAGGGTAACGACTACCTCTCTCCAAAAAGCAAAACGATGATAATGATAAATGATACCTTTATTTCACAGCAATTTATATGTTTTGGTCCCAGAGTAATTTTCAGGGCTGCCAAGTTTGAACAAAAGTTTGGGGTGAGATTTTTTTCACTTTGCCCCCCCCCCCCCCCCCCTTGTGTTGGGGAAGCTACTTTGCAAGCGTACCTTGTAAAGCTACAAGTAGTTCAGCATGGAGAAATGTAGTTTGTAAAACTACAGCTACATAGTAAAAGTAGTTTCAACTACTTTATTTTTCAGCGTTAAATTGAGAATGTACATGTGGTGTCTCTGAAACAAAAAATAATAGCCTGCAAGAAAGTCACATGCCAGCAGAAATATGCCTCAAATGAGTTTTATTTTAACCAGGCCAGGTCAAGCCTGGCTTAGGTGCGAGGCTGATTTGTTTCTTATCCAGATCCAGAAGAGAACGTCATGAAGATTGTAACCGTCTACAGAATAGGCTCAATCTGAGACGGTTCAGGTTTCAGCGAGCGGGGGCAGGGTCATGCACACTGCTCGGGTCCTTGGACTGGAGGTAGTTGGTCCTCCCAGGGGTGGTGGCTACACCAATGGTACAGCCTGGTAGCAGGCTAGCCTGGGAGCTTGTACCGCCTCCACATAACACAATAGATCATGGGTGGGTTTATTTTATCATGGCTTTGTGACTGTGTCAATAAACACTTGAAAACCACGTGTAAATCGTCTTAATAAACAATATTTTGTATGTGAATCGGCACAAACTCTGTGTGTCATAGCTGTTGGATATAAGTACTCTTTACTCAAAACATGGGGTGAAATCTACCCAGACAAAGTGAGTGCAGATTGTTACCTCACATTTATGGAGTAGATTCTATAGGTTTCTTTTTAGTGTGAGAAGTGAGGCCTGTTGGGTCCGAAGTGCGTCTTTGGTTTGGAACCAGGCCACACTGAAGTCAGACCACCTCACCCCATGGATGTATGATAAGACAATGCCTCATCCTGAGTGATAGGCCTCCTCTGCCTCCTAGGGGGAGTCTACGCAGGGGGAGTGTCTCCCTCTAGTGGAGAGTCCTGGAAAAATGTTCTTTATACAGCGCAGCACTTGCCTGTAAAATACTTGTAAAATCAAATACAATCAATTACTGTTTCTCTCATGCTGCTAGTAAAGTGTTAGTTTACTACTTTTCTTGTCACCCTAGACCTCTCTGTGCTGGATGACAGAGGCACCCATTTCAGAGAGCTTCCCCCTGAAGGGAGGCCCCATCTGGGACAGGGACTGGGGGGGGGGGGGGGGCGGTCGCTTGATACCAAACTCAGCAAAAACGGCGCACTCACCCACCAGAGATGCCGTATGAAGGCACATTATAGATACCCTTTAACCAGGTAAGACACACACACACACACACACACACACACACACTGTGTCTCTTAAATGAACACACCGATATTCAACATGTGTGTAGGGGGGGGGGGGGGGGGGGGGGCACATACTGTAGGCCCAAACAGACACACGTGGACTAGACAGCATAAACAAAGGATTCATTAAAAAATTTAGTTCTAATCTTTATTGTTGTACTGAAATATTATAAATCCCAGATTTGACATGACTGGATTGCCGCAACAGTCGCGTAGAGGAGAACATGCCTTCAGATGATCATCATGCTGGATCAGAGCTGACCCCAAGGAGAGCAGGAAGAGAGGAAGAAGTGAGGCATATTTATAGTCATCAGTCCTAACAGGAGGAAGAAAGTATTGAGACAGGCCCCTGAGGTGTCCAGGTCTGGGAGGGTCCCTAGGGGGCGCTGTGGGCTGGGAAAGGCCACGGAGGACAGGCCATAGGCATCGTGTAATACCTGTAGCGGGAAGAGAATAAGAACAAGAGTGATCAGAGGCGGTGCTGGCGGTGGTCAGAGACCAGACTGTGGCTCAAACCCTTCAGACGCCCTTCAGACTCCGTCTTTCCAGATCCAACCAATCAAAATGAGAGCTACTGACCCAGGGAAGGGCATGGCGGGGAGGGGACCTGGAGCTGCAGCAAGGGGAGGAGCCATCCTCATCTGGGCTGGGTTCTGCTGGCCTCCCCAGGGCCAGCCACCGGGACCCGGAGCCACCTGGGGCCAACACGGCATGCAGCTCGGTCCAGTGGGGAAGTAGTTGGGCCCTATGGGCAACAGGTAGTAGCTGAGGACAGAATTATGAATTAGAAAACTGGACAATTGATTGATAACGAACTAATATGTTGTACTGTACTACCACTGTGTGGTAATCTATCTGTAATCTGAGTGTCATCCATTATACTTGTAATCCTAAATGTAATCCATTGGATTCAATTCTGTTGTACTGTGCTCTGTTGTATGATTGTATGATGTTGTATTGTACTGTACACCCTCTCTGGGTGCTGACTCACCCCTGGGGGGCCTGCTCTGGTGGGGCCACTATCCCTGGGCCCCAGAGGGCCTGCTCTGGTGGGACCACTCTCCCTGGGCCCCAGAGGGCCTGCTCTGGTGGGGCCACTCTCCCTGGGCCCCAGAGGGCCTGCTCTGGTGGGGCCACTATCCCTGGGCCCCAGAGGGCCTGCTCTGGTGGGGCCACTCTCCTTGGGCCCTGGGGGGCCTGCTCTGGTGGGGCCACTCTCCCTGGGCCCCAGAGGGCCTGCTCTGGTGGGGCCACTCTCCCTGGGCCCTGGGGCGCTTGCTCTGGTGGGGCCACTATCCCTGGGCCCCAGAGGGCCTGCTCTGGTGGGGCCACTCTCCCTGGGCCCCAGAGGGCCTGCTCTGGTGGGGCCACTCTCCTTGGGCCCCAGGGGGCAGGATCCCGCTCCTCGTGCCCGGGGTAAAACCGCATCGGACGGGGAATTGGCGTCGGTGGTGATCTGCAGGGATGAGAAGGTGAGGAGAGCAACAAGGGGAGAGAGAGAGAGAGAGAGAGAGAGAGAGAATGGTAAATAATGAGAAAAGTTCATAATACATTATTTTTATCGGTCCATGGTCATCGTGGAGGCAATTGATGGCCCACTGTAGAATACTGGAACTGACAACAGTGGTAGGTCAGGATTCATATTTTGCAACTCTTGCACTTTTCCTTCAGCACTAGATTATGCTCTTAGTCACTTATTTAGAAAGGAGATGCACTTGTGAGTTCTGACGAGTCGTAGCACACTGACTACCTAAGTTAAATGCAATTATTGTAAGTCACTTTGGATAAAAGCATCAGCTAAACGACTGTAATGTAAAAGATTCCTTTATTTGTTACATACATTATACCAGCATAATTCCTATGCTCTGACTCTGTGTGTGTGACTGTGTGTGTGTGTGTGTGTGTGTGTGTGTGTGTGTGTGTGTGTGTGTGTGTGTGTGTGAGTCTGTCTCAGGTGTGTGTGTGTATAAGTGTCTGTGGGTGTGTGTGTGTGTGTGTGTGTGTGTGTGTGTGTGTGTGTGTGTGTGTGTGTGTGTGTGTGTGAGTCTGTCTCAGGTGTGTGTTTGTGTGGGTGTCTTTCTCTGAAACGCCCACCTGCGCGCCTGCTTGCGGAGCACGGCGGCCTTGATCTGTTCCAGGATGCGTTGGCGGCTATTCCTCACGTTGTCTCTGGCCCGGTCCAGGAGCTCCTGCATCTGCTCCTGACTGTAAGACTTCTGGAACGTACTGTACCGCTCCCTCAGCTGCCTGATGCCGTCCGCACCTGCACGCCCAGGAGGAGAAGGATGAGAGGGGGGGAGGGGACTGGAGGAAGAGGAGGATGATGAAGAAAAGGTGGGCGGAGGAGGAGGAGGAGGAGGAGGCTCAAGCGGTCCCACCTTGGCAGTTCTGCAGGTTGAAGAGGGGCATGTGCACGACCGTGGGCTCGTTGGCGCGGCGGCCGCTGAACACGTAGAGGTCCTCCGGGCGGTCCTTGTTCTCCCTCACACTCTTCTCCACCTTGGGGAAGGGCAGGCTCCGCTCCTTAGCGTACTCCTTGGCTCTGAACAGCGTCTGAGGGTCGAGGAGGAGGAAGAGGAAGAGGAGGAGGAGGAGGAAGAGGAGGAGGGGGGTTGGGGGTGGAAGAAGAGGAGGAGGAGGAGGAAGAGGAAGAGAGGAAACACTTACAGTAGAACCTAGAGTTGGAGCGCAGTGCATTGTGGGGTATACGCAGATTTTTCCATGGACATTGAATACACAATTTAATTCAATTCAATTAGTTTGAATGCAGTTAATTGCCACCTACCTCAAAGGGGTCTCCTGCACTGAAGTCCAGAGAGATGATGAGGTCCACCTCCCTTCCAGGACGCAGGACGGGGGGGTAGGGGGAGTTGATGTCCAACGCAGCGTCTATCAGGCGGACCTTCTTCTCTTCCACCAGGCTGGAGGGAAGGTTACAGTCTGGAGGGAGGTCAGGGGAGGAGACGGAGAGAGAGAGAGAGAGAGAGAGAGAGACACTGACTGACTGACAGAGTATAATGACCATGAGCTTAAGGTATCATCATCATCACCCACTCAACCATCACCTCACCCCACTACCCTCTGGATGTAGATACAGGACATTCAAGTGTAGGAGGGCCCGCTTTGGGAAGAGCCTGATCTCTACAGCCATCGCTGCCCTGAACAGCAGACCACGCTGAAGGAGGTCTGTTCAATGGCGATGGTGATGTTAGAGTTCGGTTTTGGGACCCAGGCGCAACAGGAAAGGAGGAGGCAAGGAACGGTAAAGCCCGGAGGGGCGATTTAATAAGATCACAAAGGGGGATGTGGTAGTCGTACAGCCGATGGTCAGGCAGGAGCGTGGTAGTCGTACAGGCGATGGTCAGGCAGGAGCGGGGTTGTCGTACAGGCGATGGTCAGGCAGGAGCGGGGTTGTCGTACAGGCGATGTTCAGGCAGGAGCGGGGTTGTCGTACAGGCGATGGTCAGGCAGGAGCGTTGTCGTACAGGCGATGGTCAGGCAGGAGCGGGGTAATCGTACAGGCGTGGGTCAGGCAGGAACTGGAGAGATGAGGAGGGGAGGCAGGGTGAGTGAGAGTAATCACAAACGGGGAACGGGAAAAAACACTACAAAATACGGGTAAGGAGATTGTAGGCTAGGCTATACTTTACCACAAGAGTATTATGGTAAGATCTGGCGATGAGTGGAGTGTAGACCAGGTTCTTGTAGAGGTTGAAGGTGATTGCAGAACGAGGGACAGGTGTGGTGATGATAATTGGAAACCGGTGAGTAGAGCCGCGCCCGCGTCATCGTCGGAGACGAGCGCGCCGTTCTTGTCTTTGCGCACGGGCCGATGTGCTGGGCATGTCGGGATCCGACTCTTCGTCACCGGAGCGGGAGGAGACTGCCGAGTCCGCGGAGCTGGCCGGAGACGGGGAACGCCCGGCAGTGGGGGGAAACTCCGGAGAGTCAGAGCGTTGTATGCCCGGGCTGATGCGACGTGCGGTAGAGCGCGTAGGACGCCCCGAGCGCGCAGCGGGCCCAGAGGGGAGAGAGGGAGGCGGTTGTGGAGGCGAGGGCATGCGAGCCGTAACAGGTGATGGGTGTAACTTTGTAGTGTCTGTCCATGTGCGGTGGTGTCTGTTACTGTACTGTACTGTCAATATCTATGTAATGTCCACCTACGATGTCTATGTAAAATGTTCGTTGTTAAATATATTGTGCTGCAGTCCTGTGAAAATGAATTTCCCCTTGAGGGACAATAAAGTCTAATCTAATCTGCTACTTGCTAGTGTAGTATACTTTTATACAACAGTTAGTTCTGGTTCTTGATTCTGATTGGCTGAAAGCCGTGTTAAAATACTTTGTAACACACACCTGGGACCGCATATCATTCCATTTTCAGTATCAATGCGCCTCCCATTTGATCCAATGCATTGTAGTTGTTGTTGTTGCTTGGCAACCCTTTTGTTAGGGGAACTATTTTGCTCGGCGGAATTGAGGGAATGATGCTTTGTTTTGAATAAATGTTAATATTTTACATTGCTGTGTGTTTATTTTACACTAATAGCTGTAGTAACCGTTGTATAAAAGCAATAGACCATTCGCGTTGTGCCTAACAACGCCCCCTAACTGTTATAAAATCACTATAACACACGGCCTCTCGTGGTTTATTGCTTAAATATAACATGGGCTGTATGCTAGTGCAGTAGTGTAGTTTGCTAGTTCGCTAGTGTAATGTAGGCCTAGTCTGCTCTTACCTTTGCACTGGTAGAGAAAATTCGATGTGGTTCCCCACTTCCATTCCCTGACCAGAGGGAAGATGTTCATGGCCACCCACCAAGCTGATAGAAACACCAATCAATCAATCAATCAATCAATCAATCAACCATCAATCTATCAAATAACGGCTATAATCAATTTCAATCATGTCACTAGCAAGGGAGATGTTGATACAAACACACACACACACACACACACCAGGGTGGGAGTAACATGGAGGCCATGTCCGTCAATGCCCTTCGCTCTGGCCTTAATTCCCTCATAATATTTGTACTTGCTGCGGCCACCATGGCTGCAAATGATGACATGCTTCAAAGTGCCATTGCCTAATGGTTACCGCAAGTGTGATTTCAGTTGGGAGTCGAGCTGAGCTGGTCACTCCAGGCCATGCTGACTGTCATCACACCTTACTTATAGCTACGCTTGCCCTAACTTTGAGGACATCGACCACAATGTGTGAAAAGTCCTTTTCAACACTTAGAAACGTTTTCTCCGGGCATCAGCATAATATGTTGCACAAACACAAGTTCAACATACTATCAGTCAGAGGGAGAACGAGAGAGCTCAATATAATTTGTATTCATCAGTGCTGCACAAATACAATAGCATACCGTATTATCAAAAATAGTTAATAATAATTGTGCACCCTCATGCAGTCCCACCTTAAGACTGAGCCCTGTATAGTAGGCCTTTATAAGAAGCCATAACATGTCATTTCTACTGTATTCATATTTAACATTAATGATCTTAACATAGGCCTGTTTCCAACTTTTTCCCCACCCTTTTTATTGCACCACAAAAAGTAAAGGTTTTACGCATTTTATGGCTTCTATGACACTTAATTTGCTATCTGTTTGAATCATTATGTTTCATGAATCAATTAGTCAGCTATTGTGAGAGTTGTAAGCCTAGCCTATTGGTTCATTTTAAAACAATATTATTTTGTATTAATTATGACACGCACGCGCACGCGCGCACACACACACACACACACACAGAAAAATAGCCTACGACTGAACAGGAATCAGGGAGAGTTACCATCGAATCTGGGGCGGGGGAACAAGGATTTTGTCCGAGATTTAGACCTGCCACCTGTAAACAAACAAACAAACAAACAAACACAGGCTTTAGTTCAGCTGGCTAACTCAGTCATGAAGAGAACAGTGTTGAGGCTGTCCTTGGTGAGGTGCAGCTGCTCTGGCTGTGGTTCTGGGAGTGCTTTGGAGCTGGTCGTGCAGCGTTACCATAGCAGGAGCAGGACTGGTCCTTCCAGCTTTGAGCCCAGGTGTCTGGGCCAAGGACCAGCTCCATGCTGACTGCGTCTATGAAGGCCCTTCTCTCTTCCAGGCTGGACCTCTGCCAGGTGTCCACATCCATGTTCCACAGTTTCTCCCCAGCACTGTTCAACTGGCCTGGAGGAAGGGACGGAGCTTTATTACATGTGTGTGTGTGTGTGTGTGTGTGTGTGTACATACAGTATGTGTGTGTGTGTGTTTCATTATGACCTGTATCTCGGTATTATGCAAATGTAATTTTGTACACTTTTGCGTATGTGTGTAATGTATGTGTGTGTATGTACAGTAGAGTACAGTATGAGTGCATGTATGTGTGTGTGTGTGTACAGTATGTAGAGTACAGCATGCGTGTGTGTACCTTCCAGTAACTGTCCCAGTGTATCGATGCTGTTCAGGATTTTCCGGTCCTCCAGCTGTGCCTTGGGGTCCTCTCCGTACTCCATCAGCTCAAACACACCACTCATCACCCGCGCCGGCACACACCCACACTCCACGACAACCACCGGCTCGGCCGCCATCATCATCATCCTCTCTGAGTCTGGAAGAGATGGGAGCCCAGGTTGAAAGACCACAACTGGGTCAGAACGGGTCAGAGAACCGCATTTAGAGTACAAGTGTCTATATGCTCAGGAACACACACAACCTTTTCTTTTTTGAAGACTAAAGAAAAAGGTGAAGTATACTTGCCGTTTTCTTTCACGCCAAATGCCAGCGCTCTATCTGAAGAGAAGACCAAGAGACTCAAGTGAGTACAATAACGATTATGAAAGATAACTGACCTACTGCTGAAGTAGGGTACAGTACATACAGTACCAATGAATGACATTGGTATTGTGAATCAAACTGACAGAGAACAACTGACAGACTGGCCTACAGAACGAGATGAAGACACTCACTTGTTGTCACTACTTTCTCGTCTTTGTAACCTGGAACGACAAAAAAATCAATTTGTTTCAAATCATCGACGTCAGTCTAACATGGCTGTAATGTATGTCACTGTGTGCGTTGGTGGTTGACCTCTGAGAAAACCCCAGATTTTCTTGGTGATCTCCAGAACATTCCTCTGCCCGTCAGCCAGGGCGCTGCCACAGATACCTAGCATTCAAATATGAATGAGTTAATGAATGAATGATCATGCACATCAGCTGGTGAATATTTGTACAAATACACAGACTCGTCTGTACACACAGATGTGTGTGTGTGTGTGTGTGTGTGTGTGTGTGTGTGTGTGTGTGTGTGTGTGTGTGTGTGTGTGGGTGTGTGGGTGTGTGTGTGTGTGTGTGTGTGTTCCCACCTTGCAGCAGAATCATGTCCATCTCTGGCCTCTTCTTTATCAGAACTCCGCCCTCAAAATTGCTCCGGAGGTGGGAAGTGGCGACAAAAGCATCCAATCCGGAATAACCGCTCTCATGTGGTGTCATCTCAAACCACTCCCCTACAGGAAACAAACATCTCAAACCACTCCCCTACAGGAAACAAACATCTCAAACCACTCCCCTACAGGAAACAAACAACTCAGGACACTGTTTTTGCAGGTGACTTGGTTCCAGCTAGAACCGTGATGAAATGGCTCTACCTTGAACCAGAAAGGGCTCCCCCACTGAGGGTTCTACCACTGGGGGACGACAGAAGAACCCTACATGGTTCCAGGTGGTATTTTTTGGCCTTGAGTGTAGCCCTTGCCTTCAGTGTTGCCATCTTTGCTGGAGTTGTACTTGATGGCGGTGTAGATGGGGTAGGGGTTGGTGCTGTCTCTGTGGACCTCCGCTGACAGGACACGATGGTCCATCTAGTGGGAGGGAGGGAGAGAGAGAGAGAAGGGAGGGGAGGGAGACGCGAGAAGGAGAGAGAAGGAGGGAGAAGAGAGAGGGGGCGGGAGGGGAGAGCAGAGGGAGAGAGAAAGGGGATTGATCCGCTTTCTTTCAAAACATAACATACACCGTGATAGTGAGAAGGGAAGCAGAAGGGAGAGGGGGAAGGATGAGAGAGAGAGAGAGAGAGAGAGAGAGAGAGAGAGAAGGGGGGGAGGAGAGAGAAGGAGGGAGATGTAACGAACGCGGTGACGGTGAGACAAAGACACTGACCTCCTTCAGGAAGCGCGAGGTGACCAGGGCCCCCCAGACGTCCGTCAGGCTGAAGTCGGGGTCCTGCTGCTGCCTGGCTCTGAGCCAGCTGACCGCCTCCTTGAAGCCCACAGATGGGCCCTCCAGGCTCCTGATCACCTCCTGCACCCGATCATAGCTCTCAGACCACTCTGGGTCCTTGTACAGGGAGGACATGCACCTGGGGGTCGGGAGAGAGGGGGAGAGAGAGAGAGAGAGAGAGAGAGAGAGAGAAGGGGGTGGGGATGTGAGAAAGACAGAGAGAGAGAAAGAGAGAAAATGGGATATAGGGAGATAAGCTAAGATCGAGATCTAAAAATGTGTGTGCATGTGTGTGTGTGTGTGTGTGTGTGTGTGTGTGTGTGTGTACCAGGTGGATCCTGACACTCCACACATATAGAGGAGGCAGTCCAGCATGTCTTCTTGTCCCAGCTGCAACAGCGATCCTAACAGACCCACCGCTGCCCTCTCCCCTCCACCAGACCCCAACAGGGCGATGCTAGGAACCTCCTCCTGAGAGAGGGAGAGAGGGGGGCAAATCATACCAGTTGTGATCATACCATAGTGAAAAGGAAAGAGATAGAGAGAGAACAATCTACAATTTGAGAGACAGTGAATCCCAGATGTAGAGGTGTCCTAACATTCGTATGTTTGTACTCGTTAGGGGCCAGGCAGCGTAGCTGTCGGAACCCTACTGTATTTGCCAATATTATTATTATTCTCCATCTTCCACTGAAGTCTGACTTCCCGTGGACAAAAAATCACCAAACTTTTCACTTAGCTCCATATATCCAAAGTCCTCAACCTGCATTGTAGGTCAATAAACCTGAAGGTGGCGCTACAGCAACAGTCTAAAGTTTAAAACTTAAACAAATTATAACAACATAACATTTTCAGTGATAACATAGGTGCTATCACTGTAAAACCTTTCATACGCTCTGACCTTGCAGGAATTTTGAAGTCCATCACTCTGATTTTTTCAGAAACTGTAAAACCTATCAAACCTACCTCCTCCCACATTTTTTGTTCAATTAACACCAAAATTGCTACACTGGATCTTCAGACTGTCATTCACAAACTCATTGACCAGATTGTTGAATTATCAAAATTTAGTTTACAATGCATCAAAATGTTTTACAATACACAGTACTGTTGTCAACAGCTTTCTCTTTCCTTTGTTATATATTATGAGACTCTGATCACTTCAGCCACTCATCCACATTTTGAAGGGCATACCATCATTATATGATGCAACTCCTATTGTTATATCCTTTGTTTCAGTGTGTATACTTTAATCAACAAACATATTTTCACATGGGCTTTTACATATACCACACGTTCAGTGTTTTATAATGAAACAGATTATGACCTCTTATCCTGCACCCTGGTAACTGGCTTAGTCAATTTGTGAAGCCAAACATTAGTTGTTGCTAATTAGCTCAGTGAGATAGAGGATGTTGCTTGATGTCAAAAGTTCAATCCTCAACTGATGCAAAATGAACATTGGAATGTAAACTTTCTTGTTGTCTTCCTATTCTCTCGCTTATTGCTCCTAAACCTGTCTGAAATTGCCTGGCCCCGGCTAAACGCTGCGTACAGCTTTAATTAATAGTTAGGATCCATAATGAGGCCTTTTGATGACTGATTATAACAAATTTTCACTACAGATACCAATTTATCTATTATTTGTAATCATTGTAAAAGAAGAAGAAATCTCTGTTTGTCACACAACACACTCTTTTTTGTAAACGTGAAATGGGTTACACTTTGAATTACACACACACACACGCGCATTTAGAGCCGCCGATGTGTTCTCTGCGCTTAACCAATCCCGTAGTCCTTCCCCCAAGACAGTAGGCAGCGTGCAGGGGACACGCCCGGGGGCCAACCAGGTGCGTTAGTGATCTGTTCTTCTGCATGCTTTTCATTTTGGGTTTTTTATGGGGGAAACCCTTGCGAACACGGAGAAAACATGCAAACTCCGCACAGAAAGACCCGCAGAGGCGGCAGTACTGCGCCACCGTGGGGTTCAGTGTCTTCGGCACACTGGGAAGCTGGGATCGAACCAGGGACCATGCGAATCCCAGCCGGACGCTCTCCGGAGAGGCCTCCAGCTAAGTGCCGCCCCAGAAATGTACAATATGCATTGTCTAAGTTTATTTCTTTAATGCTTTGGCAATTTAACGTCTTTGTCAAGCTAATAAAGCAATATTATATTAATATGCTAACATGGTAGTCAACATTTTCCAGGTACTTGCTCGATTGTCTCGTTGAGAGAGGTCAGGGAAGATTATTTGACCTGTCGTGCCACCAAAGCATTGACATTGACGATGACAGGAACAGAGGTAAGAGAAAGAGAGAGTGAGAAGAGAGAACACAGGAATACTGACCAGCTCACAGGTGATGCCCTGACTATTCAGCCACTTCTGAATCCTTCTCTTTCTTTGCATGACATAGTTCACCTCTCCTTCGCTGATGGTGGGAGACAGGGAGACCAACTGGCCAAACAGAGGAGAGACCACATCAGGATACTTTCAGAAGCCGGTCATTCATTAATCATTCAGTTATTGATCGTTATTACCCTACTGGTTATTCAAAAACAAAGTCACAAAACATTCAAGGAATATGAAGAAAGCTATCATATAGGCTACAATGTCAGACTGAGTTCATACAAGAATGACTATCTTACTTTATGAGCGGCGTTCGTTTCCACCATACTGCTGGCTTAGTCTTGATGTTGATCTGTTGTCTTGATCTCTCAGCACTGCGCACTCCACTCATAGAACCTGTCTTATATAGGTCCCTGGGGGGCCGGGCCCAGACTCCTGAAACTCAGCCCTTGGGCGATGTTCCAATACCTGTGTTACGCAATATCCGTAGTTTAGTGGAAGTTGCTGATAAGCCCTAAGTCAGGATGAAATTCAGATGAATCCAACCGGACATAAATCGCAACAACTGAGATATGAGGTAACATTACATTACATTACAATTATTTAGCTGACGCTTTTATCCAAAGCGACTTACAATAATTGCATTTGACATTTAACGTAGGAGAAGCCAGTGTACTACTACTTTCCAGAACTCACAAGTGCATCTCCTTTCTAAAACAAATGACTAGGAGCATAATATATCCTAGCTGAGGTCAAAGTGCAAGAATAGCTATCTAAAATATAATAGGTACTTAAGAGGGAGAATCGTGGTAGTACTTCTTGAAGAGATGAGTTTTGAGCCTGCGGCGAAAGATGGGCAGTGACTCTGCTGTCCTGACGTCAGTGGGCTGTTCGTTCCACCACTGCGGGGCCAGGACAGAGAAGAGCCGTGACCGTGTCGCTAGACCACAGGGGCCTCTGAGTGACGGGGCAACCAGTCGCTCCGAGGTGGCAGAGCGTAGCGGTCTGGAGGGGGTGTAGGGTTTGACCATGGCCTGGAGGTAGGAGGGGACTGTTCCTTTCATTGGCCTGTAGGCTAGTGCCAGAGTTTTAAACTGGATGCGAACAGCTACAGGGAGTCAGTGTAGGGAACGGATAAGTGAAGTTGTGTGGGAGAACTTGGGGTGGTTGAACACCAGGTGAGCAGCAGCTTTCTTGACAAGTTCCAGGGGTTTAATGGCTGATGCCGGGGCCCCAGCAAGGAGGGAGTTGTAATAGTCCAGGCGGGAGATGACCAGGGCCTGGATGAGCACCTGCGCCATTTCATCTCTGAGGAAAGGGCGAATCCTCCTGATGTTGTAGAGCATGAATCTGCAGGAGCGTGTGACGGATATGAAGTGTGTGACGACAGTTGGTCGTCCAGGGTCCCACATCAGATTCCTCGCAGTCCGAGTCGGCATCACCACCGTCTTCACCTTAACGCCGCTGTCTCTCTGGACTAGAGGGGTAACAAATGATTACGAAAACGGCGTTGGGTAACCCAGGCCTAAGAGGATCCCCCCATATTGGCTAGATTACATTGTATAGACCACCTGTAGACTGTCATCCACATACTTTACAGCCCAAAGCTACCTCCTCGGCATAATGAGCTGTGAAACCCAAAATGTAAAAGTTTCACTCTCTGGCCTCTTTGGCTCAATTAAATCGCCCTAAGTAAAGGAGTGTTCTTTAAGTATATGCATTCTGATTTATAATCGTTCAATGGGTTTAACTGCAAAAAGAAGGTTGTTGGTGTGTTTCATTGCTAAGTATTGATTTTACCAACCTTCATTCATACAGTAGTAGGGGAGTTGCCCCTCCCTTTGTCACCAACTAGGACAATTATTGAACATAATCCCTCTGACGCACAAGAGTCAAGTAAATTTTATTGTCATTCAACCATATGAAAGTATACAGCAGAACAAAATGTCGTTCTCCAGTGGGCACAGGTGCTCACACAAAATATGAGGATACACAGAACACATACTACACAGAACACAAGCAGAACAACACTTTACAGAATGAAATAGCAGCAGGATAAAAACTGTGGATAACGTATAAAATACAAATATAATAAAAGGTGTACAAATATGAAAACTGAAGATAATTAATATAGTGCAGTTAATAAAAGTGCAAGGTCATAGACTGTTCATGTCCATTTGTTGGGGATGGGGATGATTCTGTGTGTGTGGGGGGGGTCAGCATGTGATATGGGAGGGGGACGGGACATTGAAAGTCGCATTGCAGGAAATAAGTTGTTACACAACCTCTCAGAGTAAGTCTTGATAGGGCGGAACCTTCTGATGGCAGGAGGTCAAACAGAGTGTGTGTGTGTGTGTGTGTGTGTGTGTGTGTGTGTGTGTGTGTGTGTGTGTGTGTGTGTGTGTGTGTGTGTGTGGAGGGAGGGGTACTTCTGGGGGATGATTGTGTTGAATGCTGAGTTGAAGTCGTCTATGAACAGCTTTCTAGCATAACTGCTCTTGATGCTCAGGTGAGATAGGGCTACTCTACCTGGATGTGCAGGGTGTAGGAGATGATGTCGTCAGTGGAGCGGTTGGGGCGGTATGGAGAGGATCCAGTGAAGTGTGAAGGGCAGTTTTGTGTCTCATATCCGTTCAAAGCACACACACACACTTACACACACGCACGCATGCACGCGTGCGCACACACACTTACACACACACACACGCACGCACACACACACACACACACACACACACACACACATAAACCCAAACTATGGTGGTGAAATGCATTTTAATTTAAATAGCAAAGCCACCACCTTTTTATCAAGTCAGCTGTAACATTTAGTAAGCAGACTATCATAGACTACTGTATTATGTGGTTTATTGTAGTCTTCGGGGTTAGGCTTTGGAGTCAGGGATGACAAACTTGCCCCTCAGCTGCACTTTTATACAACTTCAAATATATTATTTTGTATAGAAATATTTGTCACATTGCTCTACCACTGTGATTTCACTCAGGCAACGCCAAGACGAACGCCCAGAGGAGCACAGGGGTCCTTGTCATCGTTGGTTCATCAGAATGACGTTTCTGCTGGGATTTAAATCAGCTGATTTTCTGTTCTCATAAAGGATCAAAACAACTTTTAGTTAGCTGTCAACCGTTAACCACTATTGACAGTTTAAAATATCACTATCGGATACTATTGTCATGATTCATTTGGGTAAGTCTGGTTTCTGAAGACCCGCTCATCTTGTTTTGGACAGTTAACTAACGCGTTAGCTAGCTAGCTAGCATGCTAGCTACATTTCTGCTAAGTCAGTGACATGACACCGGCCTGCTTTGTTTCAATTCGACCACAAGCTAGTGCTAGCTAGCTAGTTAGCAACGGCATTAGACCGCTGTGTTGTTGCTAGCATAACTAGCACTGGCTAGGCTAACGTTACTGGGACATCAGCTACTGCCACAGGTCACGTTAGCTACGTTGGTATGTGTACTGGTGTACTTTATATGTACTATATGTGTGCATATCTCGTCTATCAGAACATTTTCAGCACGTGTTGCTCATAAGCATCGTGATTGTTTACACGCCTAGTATCGAACACGTTAGCTACAACGTGAGGTTGTTATTATACATATATATATACATTATTGTGTCTGGAGCGTAGCTCGACCACGTTAGCTTAGCATTGTGAAATGAGATCGATGACACAGCAGTGACGGAATGCCACAACACTTATGTATGTGATGCATAACTTGTCGTTATGGTTAATTTAGCCAAGAATACGCTTGAAAGTGCGTTTGTTTACTAGTAAACCTAGTGAGTTTAACTTGTGCTTATACCTACCTAGCTATAGCTATAGCCACATTTGACTACTGTACTTCATGTTCATCTTTTAAAACCACCGTCACAATTGTTTTCCTCCATGAAAGGGCGGGGGTCAGATAGCTAGGCCTAGCTACTTATTTAGCTAATCCTACTGATTAGGTCAAAGTTCATCAACTTGACTGATGAACTGTCACATGCAGCTGCCAACTGTCACCTTCCTACCCTTGCTTCTCTCACTCCTTTTCAGGGCCATATCTCCTGCCGACCTCCGTCCCCATCGCTGTATAGACCCCGCCCCCTGCCCCGCCGTCATGGACCAGATACTTGAGGCCCTCGTGGGCTCCTCCCACACCGTGCCGGTGAAGAGGGCCATCGTGAAGAAGGTGGTGGAGGCGGCGGAGAAGGAGGTCACCGAGGAGCAGTGCCGGGCTCTCTACGCCCTCACCACCCGCCTCATCCTGCTGGGGGAGGACGCCTTCCAGAAACAGGTGGGCTTCCAGGTCCTAGAGGCCTACGCCCGCTACCACCGGCCCGAGTTTGAGCGCTTCTTCTCCCGGGACTTCGTCCTGGGGCTCCTCCAGCAGGGCTTCGGGCCACTGGACCGGAAGGACCCGGCCATCGTGGACTACATCCACTGCTGCCTGCGCCTGCTGATCAGCTGCCCCTCGGTGCTGGAGGTCTTCGGCCTGCTCCAGACCGAGGTCCTCCGCATGGTGTGCGAGCGCCCGGAGCCGGCGCTCTGCGCCCGCCTCGCCGCCCTGCTCTCCGACTTCATCCAGTGCGTCCCCCGGGACAAGTCGGCCGTCCTGTTCTGCCAGCAGCTGGTGAGGACCATCGGCTACTTCCACTGCCCGGCCAGCCGGGAGAAGGAGCTGAGGGAGTACGTGGGTCAGGTGACCAAGGTGGGCGCCCTCCTGCAGAACACCTGGAAGGCGGAGCCGGCCATGCTGCTGCCCTCGCTGCAGGAGGTCTTCGCCATCATCTCCTCCACCGGTGAGAGGCTGGCGTGTCTCACGCGCCTAGTACACATCGTGGCAGGGGGGCTGGGGAGTTTCGCCGGAGGGATGTAACAATTACCGGTATAATGATAAAGCGTGATCAAATTTCAATCAAATTGATCGCGATAAAATTAGCGTTAAAACCGCGTTTGATTACTGCGCTTTGAAAAACGCACTGTAAATACTGTCCAGCATCAATCAAAGTTAGCAACAGTCACCAAGACGCATTATTTGATTGTTTATGCAAACATAAACTGCATAGTGCTGCTAATTTTATTTGTGGTTTTCAATATAAAACTTGGTTCAAAACAGTTCTTACAGGCTCATAGTATCGCCGGGCAGAAACCAGCCGAAATAGTCTGAGTCTCTGTCAGTGGTTTTTGGTGAGCTGCCGAGGGTCTGCCAGCCCCGATGCTCACTCCATTGCCACAATGGCTGCTAACGGCTCCCAGTCACGCACTCACTCACCTGGCATTTCCACCCCTCAGGCCACACCCCCTTTCCCTCTCTCTAGACCACACCCACTCACGGACTCTTACCAGGCACACCACTCACTGCCCAGGATTGCCAGCGCTACTATGAATATACATTTATATATATATACAAATACATATGGGATTTAACTAATAATCATAACTAAACATGGCCTGCCTAACACTGCTGTGGCACTCTTAATTCCTTGCAGAGAGCAGGCAGGGCATAGGGAGGGTCTGCGTAACACTAGCCTCTACCTCCTGACTGGCTCCTGTCTCACATATACTCGGGGGCCACAGATAAACGGCTGGTTTGAATGGGTCTCTCTTCTCTCTCTCTCTCTCTCTCCAGATGCGTCGTTCGAGCCGTCCATCGCGCTGGCCAGCCTGGTGCAGCACATCCCCCTGCAGATGATCACCGTGCTCATCAAGAGCCTCACCACGGACCAGAACGTCAAGGACGCCAGCATGACCAAGGCCCTCTGCAGGTCTCATCTCCCTGTCTCGTCTGTGTCCGTCCGTCTGTCTGTCTCCCTGTCCGTCTGCCTGAATTAATCAATCCCTGCCTCCCCTTCAGGATGATCGACTGGCTGTCCTGGCCCCTGGCCCACCACGTGGACACCTGGGTCATCGCCCTGCTGAAGGGGCTGGCCGCCGTGCAGAAGTTCACCATCCTCATAGACGTCACCCTGCTCAAGATCGAGCTGGTAGGTACCCGGGCCGGACAAGAGTCTGTAGGGACATCAGCAGACGACGAGAGGGCAGACCCAAACGAGGCTCTCGTTTTGGACAAAGACGCGTTCATTCGATATCGGTTTCGACGGTGTGTTTGCGTCCACACGCCCGCCTTAATAATAATAATAATAATAATAATAATATGTTTATTTGTATAGCACCTTTCACAGATAGGGATCACAAAGTGCTTCACACACATAGCAACACACAGTAAAATACAGTAAAAGTGACAGTGCAAGAGAATAGTAGAACAACACGCCAAAATATAAAAGGTAAAAACACAAATAAAAGAGGGTCAAGTAAAAGCCTGTCTAACATAGCAACACACAGGAAAATACAATAAAGGTACAGTGCAAAAAGAACAGTAAAACACCAAAAAAGAAAGGGCAAAATCAGAGAAAAGGGGGTCAGGTAAAAGCCTGTCTGAATAAAAATGTCTTATGTCTTAATGATACCACAACAGAGACAGCTGGCTTCACATGATCAGGCCATATCTAGTTATACTTGGAATGAATAGCCACTACAGGCCAGCGGATGCTGATGTATATTCTGTATATTCGATCTTAGTATTATGTATACAGTCAGTATTTCATATGTAATTGTGTGGTCATGCCTGTAGGTGTTCAACCGGCTGTGGTACCCCATCGTGAGGCAGGGGGCGCTGGTGGTTCTCTCTCACATGCTGCTGAGTTTCCAGCATTCTCCAGAGGCCTTCCACCTGGTAAGGAAGTCCCCCGGTAAAAACTCACGCACCGTCCACGTTCTCCTCGGCGGCGTCGGTGTTATGAACTCTCACTCTTCCCTCTCGCCCTCTCCGTCTTCTCCTCCGTCTCCCTCTACCTCTCTCCCTCCCTCCCTCCCTCCCCAGGTGGTTCCTCATGTGGTGCACCTGGTCCAGTCCCTGTGTAGCGACGGCCTACCCAACAGCAAGGCTTTCCTGGTCCAGTTCACCGAGCTGGTCCACTGTATGATGTACCAGTACTCGGGCTTCCCCGAGCTCTACGAGAGCATCATCGAGGCCATCCAGGTGAGGTCAGGCACAGCAGAGGCCTTAACCCCGCGGAACACGCCGTTGTCGTTATAGCCGCCATCCAGGTGAGGTCAAACACAGGAGATGCCCGGTTCTGACCTCCTCACCCGTAGGACGCGCGTCGTCGTACCCCACGTCCCATGTCGCCTCCCATTCCGTACCGATTTCAGGGAATCCAGAGGAAATAGAATGGGTGGAAAATAACGGCGTTGTGTAGAACGTGAGGTCATTGAAGAAGCGACAGCCCACTTTTGATTTCGTTTGTTTTAAAAGAGCAAATTATGCTATGCGATATGCCCCCCCCAGCAACTCTAACCCTGGTAGCTGCAGTGAGTTTAATTCTCCCGTGTTTCCCCCTTGGGCGTCTCTCCAGGACCTGCCCAAGCCCGGCGAGGAGAAGATGAAGCTGGTTCTGAACCAGAGTGCCTGGACCTCCCAGTCCAACTCGCTGGCCACGGGCCTGCTGCGGCTGTCGGGGAAGTCGGAGACGGGCCGAACCGGCCTGGTCAACCTCGGCAACACCTGCTACATGAACAGCATCCTCCAGACCCTCTTCATGGCCACAGAGTGAGTCACGAATGCGTGCTCGCGCACTCCGGCTAGTCAATGATTTTGTACACACACACACACACACACACACACAGATACAGTACAGGTAAGTAGTAAAACTGTAGTTTTATGACTATATACGTTGTTAACCTTTCCTTCTTTCCTTCTTTCTTTCCTTCTTTCCTTCCTTCTTTCCTTCTTTCCTTCTTTGTTTCCTTCCTTCCCTCCCTCTGTCTCTTTATTTCTTTCTTCTCTTTCCATCTCTCTCGCTGTGTGTTCTCAGTTTCCGGAGGCAGGTCTTGTCGTTGCATCTGAACGGAGCCTACGCGCTGATGAAGAAACTGCAGCTGCTCTTCGCCTTCCTGGCGCACACTCAGGTCAGCTGACCCCCGACCCCCCGCTGACCTACCAAGACTGCTGAACACAAGCACCTCTCGGGCACTTTCTAGTTTGTATATGTGGCAGTAAAAAAAATAATTCCTCACTGGGGGACCTAACGTGTTTGGGTGTGTGTGTCATTCCCTCTCTCCCCTCCAGAGGGCAGCGTACGCTCCCAGGACCTTCTTTGAGGCGTCGCGTCCCCCCTGGTTCAACGCCGGCGCCCAGCAGGACTGCTCGGAGTACCTCCGCTTCCTG
>NC_140253.1:4068043-4085543 GCF_949987555.1 Borostomias antarcticus
GATACAGTACAACATTATGGACTATTATTATTATTATTATTATTATTAATAATATTAGGACACACACACACACACACACACACATACACACACACAGGCTACATTGACGTTGTAGTCCATTATAGGTGACTCTGTTGACCTGAAAAGGTAATAACATTGTACTCCCCATGGGAACGCCACTCAGAATGTGTGTGCGCGCAGGCGTGCATGTGTTTGTACTTGGTTTACTGTACCCAATATTTCGTTACAGTTGTCAGTATTTGATCTGCTGCTACCTGATCTAACAACATCCTACATCTGTCACTGTTCTATTTGCACGGCCTCCTCTCCGCCAGTCTCATTAGCGGCGAGCACCACGCTGCCACAGCATCAGCGCAGCGGTAAGAATTGTTGATGGCGTGCGGGAGAAATGGGACACGCAGCAGCGCAACCCATTAGAAGTCTAAACGAGGGCCCCTGGAAACCACTAAGTGTCTACGGGCACGTCTGCTCCGGAGAGAGGGTTTCCTTCCGGTGTTTTCCATGGGTGTCGCCGGCGTTGTGTGCTGCAGATCCAGTCTCTTAGTTTTCGGCCGGGGTATTTTGTTGTGGGTCCTTGGATCTCTGTTGATATTTGCATTAGGACCCCGGGCCTGCCCGCGCGCCTGCCTGTGTGGAGGCTGCATGTGTTCACAGGACTCGCTTCCTCAAAGCTGCTGTTCTCTGAAACAGACCCACGGGTCGCCACCACCGCGACTAGTTTACTGGCACCCAGGATTCGTGTGTGTGCGTGTGCGTGTGCGTGTGTGTGTGTGTGTGTGTGTGTGTGTGTGTGCGTGTGCGTGCGTGTGCGTGCGCAAGTGTGTGTGTGTGTGTGTTTGTGCGTGTATGCGTGCGTCTGCTCGTTCTGTTCGTGAACTCTTGTAAGTAACTTGTAAGTCATTAACGATAAGGTGTCTGGCCAGGGGCTAAAATGAAAAACGTAACTCCATTCACCACATACTCCGCCACTCACCAATCACAGGTCTCACTTCCCACTGTTCCACCGAGGATGACCGGAGGGTAAAGTGACCCGGCCACCGTTGGTGACCGTGGGCAGATTCAAGATTCAAAAAAGCTTTATTGTTCATTGTCGGGTAGTCTGTGACCCCCCCCCCCTTCCCTCGATTGCTTCGGGTTAAATACGTATCTTGCTTGTCTCTAACTAATTACACTAAATGTAGACACAGCACTTCACACAATGCTGCCCCAAAACAGCCCTAAAGCATGTGTAATGTGTATCTCCCATATGGGTGAACGAATCTGTGATCGTCTATTCTGGTCTAAATGGCCTCTTTTGTCTGTGGGAGGACAGGCTGTTTAGTTGTCGTGTTAGTGGCTCTTTGAAGCACCCTTTGACCCAGTTCATCTGATTCACACTGCGAGAGCCTGCTGGCGTCCCACTAAGGATGGCTTGTGTAACCCTCCTCTCTCTCTCTCTCTCTCTCTCTTTTGTAACCCTCATCTCTCCCACCTTCTCTCTCTCCCTCTCTCTCTTTCCGTCTGCCTCTTCCTTAATGTCTCTCGGTCTTAGACTTTCCTACTGGCTGTTTAGTTGTGTTGGCTTGTGTATTAAATGTGTGCGTGTGTGTGTGTTGAATGAATATGAAATGGTGCGTTATGCAGAATGAATGGCTTTAGTGTCCCCTTCTCAGGAGTGTGGTGAAGGGACTTGTCTGTGTGGGGGCCGGAGATGTAGCCAGGGGAGAGGGAGAGAGAGAGAGAGGAGGAGAGAGAGAGGGGAGGGAGGGAGGGACGGATGGGGGGTCTGTTTTCTCTGGCCCCTGGGCTTCTCGGGAGTCCAAGCTTTAGTCCATATGGAGTTCCCCAGCCAGGTGTGTGAGTTCGCCAATGCTCACTGAGCTCAGTGTGTGTGTGTGTGTGTGTGTGCGTACGTGGATGCATGCACACACAGCTGTTTGTGTCCTTCTGTGTTCTCACGACTGTGTGTGCCTGTGTGTGCATGTGTGTGCCTGTGTGTGCCTGTGTGTGCGTGTGTGTGTGTGTGTGTGTGTGCCTGTGTGTTAGTGGTTCAAGCAGACGGTTTGGTGGTGGGTCATAGGACGGCGTGTGACGTGGGCCTGTGAATAGCTGGCATAACGCTGCAGGCCTGATGGATGGCAGGATGACATATCAGGTGTGTGTGTGTGTGTGTGTGTGTGTCATGTCATGTCATGTCATGTCATGTCATCAGACAGGGCTGACCCCATCTCTAGACCCAGTACCAGCCCCGAGTGCTTTGCCCAGCTCCACCAGCGGCTATGCTACCAACAGGCTAACCACCACGGTCAAGCTCTCTGGGCAAAGTTTTCTCCCATGGGGTGGGCCAGCTCAGCTGCTGATTGGCTGAGATCAAGGGTGAAGTGGTTGTGTGTGTGTGTGTGAGAGAGAGAGTGTGTGTGAGCCGCCCAGTTTACAGGCTGAACAGAGCAGTGAGCCGCTCAAAGTGCACAGTCAGGGCGCTGCTGTTATATGGGGTTGCGCACACACACACACACACACATAGACACACGGACACAGGTCTCACTCACATGTGCACACACACGTGTGCACACACAGGCTTCAGTGCTCGGCCTCCATGCGGTATATTTATGTTTTTAAGTCTGTGTATTTATCTTATGATGTGGTCCTATGTGCTTTTCTCCGCGCTGGTGTCAAGTGTGTGAACAAGGCATCTGATCCATTCTCCACGTTGGTCCGTGGAAGCTCACGTTGAGAACGAGACGGTGGCATTTTTTCCCCCCCCGTCTAGAACCGTGTTTGCTTCTCCCCGACCTCCTCCCTGCGATGGCGCGGGGCCTGGCGCCGTGACTACCACGCAGGCCCCGACGTTTCCCCCCCCCAGCTGAAGAAACCAAAACGTTTCTCTAGAAAACCCCCGGTCTCTCCTTTCATTGACATTGCATTTTTCCATCCGTCTCTCCTCCCTCTCTCTCTCTCTCTCTCTCTCTTTATTGCGCGCTTCCTCGTTTGGTTTCTCTCGTCTCTCCATTTCAATCTGTGCGTTTATGGAGATGGCCACTTGTAAAGGAACGGTTCATTGAGGGAGGGAGGGAGGGAGGGAGGGAGGGAGGGAGGGAGGGAGGGAGGGAGCACTTCAGGCTGTATCTTTACAGCATCTGCTGCGTGTTATCTTCTGCACAGCTGCCGGAGGAAATGGAGGAGGGACATGTAGAGTGTCTCGCTTGGTTTTCAACGCCGCCACCGCGCCGCTTCACAGAACGCTAATGGATCCGGGCAACTCCCCCCCCCCCCCCACCCCCCCCCACCCCCCCCCCCACCCACACACACACACTTCTGAGACACGGACTGGTCCTCTCCCCATAGGAGTCCAAGGAACTGGGCCCATCCATTAAACCTAGAAAGGAGGTGGCCATATACACCCAATCTCCCCTGTATTGACACATGGGCCGCTCCTCTTTCCACTGGAGTAACAGTAGATTGGACCCATCCATAATCATAGACGGGGACATCCCCCACCCACTGTATTGAGACATGGGCCAGTCCCTCTATCCAGAAGAGGCGGACCCATCCATTATACACGATGCGGGGATGCATCCACAAGTGTTCCCCCTGTCGAGGGCCTCAGCGCTTGGAGAACAGCCCTACAGGGACCAGCTGCTGGTAGGGAGAGGGAAAACGCTGAACCCAGAGGTCCTGGGTTTGAAGGCGGGACTTGAGGACACGCAGCAGACTCATGTGATTCCTCTTAGCTGTGAGAAAATCCCCCGCCCCCCTCCTCTTCGGTCCTAAGTCATCTTGCTTCACCAAGGAACTGAGACCCGTTTCAAAGCTGCTTCCTTCCTCCTTTCTTTCACGCGCCATGATTTCTGATCTCACATAACTGGGATAGGTGACAGCCTGTGTGATTATAACCCATCCAGTCAGGTCAGATCAGTGACTTCTCAAGGGAAGGCGGGAAGGAAGGAGGGAAGTGAAACAGGGGGCCTGAAACAGGGGGCCTTATCCATTTAGCTACCGCCCTTACGCACCACGGCACCCTCGGCCATTAGTCTTCCGTGGGCCTAAATGAAACATTCTAGCTTTGCAACCAGTGGAGGAGAAACTTAGCTTCTCCTGAGCTAACGAACGCAGCCAAGCAGACGTCGTCACGTGACGGAGGAAATGAACGAACGTACAAAACTGTTAGCTGTGCTAGGCTAGCTAGCTACCACACAGATGTTTAAGTTGCGTCAGACTCTTAGCCGCGCTAGGCTAGCTAGCTACCACACAGACGTTTGTTAAGTAGCGTCAGACTCTTAGCTGCGCAAGGTTAGCTAGCTACCACACAGACGTTTGTTAAGCAGACTCTTAGCTGCGCTAGACTTGCTAGCACACACACTTTGTTCCCTGTCCCAGGCTGGCTGCCACAGTGACGCTAACAGTCCATTTGGAACGAGCAGCAGTAGCCAGGCAGACACTGTGTGGTGAGCTTCCATGCCCTGGAAATTGATTGGGTTGGGCCATTAATTATTAACTGTCCATTACAAATAAAAGACTGACAAAAAAGAACACATGAATAATTCATGTAGGCTTACTACAATATGGGGCGTGGAGAGGGGGGGGTGTCCTAACCTGTCTGCAGGTTCAATATGACAATATGATCGCCAACCCAGCTACACACACACACACACACACACACACACTTCCTCACCTTCATGTCCATCTCACCTCATGTGAACTGGTGGATGCTGAGGCGATACTCCGATGCGCTGCTCAAATGACACTTAACTCAATGGACTTGGCAGCGACCCACGGGCCTGGTCACTTGTTCCATTGTCACCTGGTACTGCATGTGTACTGTAGGACAGAGACCGCCCTCGCAGCTCTCGGCCCGCCCGGGCCACGTCTGTGTGCGGATACGAGGTTTTTGTTTAATTCAGTTGGGAACACCAGGTCGTTCCTGAGCACCTCCGTTAACCGTGGAAAAATATTAGCATGGCTCTGCTTTGCATGACATAGCTAGGCTAGACTCAGCGAAGGGTAAAGGTGTTTTTGTTTTTCGACCTACCTCCTCTTTTTTTTTTTCCAAACACCACCTTTTTTCCACTACCGACCCCCTCGCAACCAGAACGACTCACGTCACCTGTCTAACGTGACAAACGTCATGGCAATTGTGGCTGTCTCCGTTTTCATCTGTTTGTTTGCACAGCGGGGGCGGCCTGAAACATAATCACTGCCCCGTAAACAATGGCAAAACCACAATAACAAAGTCAGCCCAATTACCATTATAAGCCTTCCCCTCGAGACGGGCTGCCATCTTGAGTGACGCTTGGCTGCCTGGAGCGAATTACCCAGCGACCTCGAGGGTGGTTGGGCAACTGTGGGCAGAATGACGTCCGGCGAATCTGACGTCTGGTTTAAGCCCAGGTGTGCCTGGAGAGTGTGTGTGTGGGTGTGAACGTTTTCCTGTTGTCATATTATCTTCCAACTATGATCTAAGATTACAAGTTCATCAACTCAACGGGCTCGAGTGTCCTCGGGTCAGTCTGGGTTTTGTGGTCACATGGTCGTCCTGTCATAGGGAACAAAAACACCGATTTCAGTTTCCAGTTTGAGTCATTTATCGTGTTGAAAAACGAATGAGGAAGTGGTCTGGGTGGGTCTCCGCATGGCTGGTCTGCCAGGCCTGGGCGCCGTGTGGCTCCGGTTCTCCGTTTCGGGGTTATTCCCATCACGCGGGCCGCCCGTCACCCTCCCCGACGTCTCGTCACGACGCGCTCTCCGATGACAAACACGGCTAATAATACTGGCTACGCCCCCCCCCACACACACACACATACACACTCTCCTCCCTCCCTCCCTCCCTCCCTTCTTCCCCTCAGCCTCCCTCACTCCTTTGTGTCTCTCCCTCCACCCCCCTCAGTGTCCCTCTCTCCCCCCTGCTCCTCCCTTTCAGCTTTCACAGACTAATTGGAGATCTAGTGAAGTTTCACCTTGCTCCTCTTGGGTTTCTTGCGGCTCTTTTATAGATTGATAGATTGATTACATACTTTATTTATCCCCAAGGGGAAATTGTTGTGTTACAGCATCAGTTAGGACAACAAAAAGGCACAATCCGCGACTAATTACAGTAGGTACACAGAATATGCAAAAAATACAAAAACATTTACAACAAAGTCTAATTATAATTAGTTAAAACGAACAACACAGCTGAGCCTGTTGGCTTTGTTGAAAGGTCACGGCTGGCTGGGTGCAATTAGTAAACAGATGTGCTCCCTTGGCAGGCTTGGCAGTGTTGTCGTTCTAGTCGTTAAGCTCTGTGGCGCGGCGAATCTCTACGGTAACACGTGGAGAACCCAACTACAGGAACGTAGAACCCTTCCTCACCCGCGGCTCCGTGGGTTGCAGAACTCTTGGGAATGCGTCGCGTTCTTTACGGAAATTCCAGCGCCTCCTCCAACGTAGAACCGTCACATGGTGCTCGGGAGTTATTTTTTTTACAGTGCCGAGTCTAGCAGCAACCTTCTTATGAAATGCAGATGACAGAAAGCCTCTCAAGAATGTGCTGTGAGCCGTGCACGTCCAACTTCTGCACATGGCTCGATTTAGATCGCCTTCATCCCGGATGACGCCATCTTTGGAATACGCATGCCGCTTGTATTTTTTTTATTTTATTTATTTTTTATACAAAAAGGTCAGATATGCACTCAAGTCCACTTCCCCTGGAATCATCTGTTCAACAGTCATCTGTTCAACCGTCACCCGATGTCCACGGCTGCGGTTTGTGTCCGGAGTGCAGCCAGTGACGTCTGGATGGAAATATGGCTACCAGGTGGCAAAAATAGACTGCTGTTATAAGGCTCCTGTCTATTTCCAGAGCAGTGGCTGTAGTGGTAGTTGTAGTTTAACTTGCTCGGCCCTGCTCTCTTCTCTGTTCTGCTCTGTTCTGCTCTGCTCTGCTCTGTTCTGCTCTGCTCTGCTCTGCTCTGCTCTGCTCTGCTCTGCTCTGCTCTCCTCTGCTCTGCTCTGTTCTCCTCTGTTCTCCTCTTCTGCTCTGCTCTACTCTGCTCTACTCTGTTCTGCTCTGCTCTGTCCTGCTCTGCTCTGCTCTGCTCTGCTCTGCTCTGCTCTGCTCTGTTCTGCTCTGCTCTGCTCTGCTCTGCTCTGCTCTGTTCTGCTCTGCTCTGTTCTGCTCTGCTCTGTTCTGCTCTGCTCTGTTCTGCTCTGCTCTGCTCTGCTCTGCTCTGTTCTGCTCTGCTCTGCTCTGCTCTGTTCTGTTCTGCTCTGTTCTGCTCTGCTCTGCTCTGCTCTGTTCTGCTCTGTTCTCCTCTGCTCTGTTCTGCTCTGCTCTGCTCTCTTCTCTGTTCTGCTCTGTTCTGCTCTGTTCTCCTCTGTTCTCCTCTGCTCTGTTCTCCTCTGTTCTGCTCTGCTCTGCTCTGTTCTGCTCTCCTCTGTTCTGTTCTCCTCTGTTCTCCTCTGTTCTGCTCTGCTCTGTTCTCCTCTGTTCTGCTCTGTTCTGTTCTGTTCTGCTCTGTTCTGCTCTTTTCTGCTCAGTTCTGCTCTCCTCTGCTCTATAGGAGCTGTTGGGAGACAGAACCACTCGTGGCCAAAGATGGTCCCCGTCTCTAGGCCAGGGCTAAGGCTCTCTCTCTCTCTCTCTCTCCCAGCGTGTGTGTGTGTGTGTGTGAGGGAGGATTTCAATCGATACCCCGCTCCATCACAGAGGCTATTCCAGCGGGAGGGACACAGGAAGAGATGGAGAGAGGGAGGGAGTGAGGGGGAGAGCAGGATGGAGAGAAGGGATGGATGCAGAGGGAGGGAGTGAGGGAAGGAGAGAAGGATGGAGAGACGGAGGGAGAGAAGAACGGACGACAGAGGGGCAGACCAGCATCATTAACCGGGCATCAGGCAACTTCCACAACCCCCCCCCCCCCTCCTCCTCCTCCCGCGCGTGCTGGTTCCCACCCCTCCTCCTCCCTCACTCGTTCCCGCCCTGCGCTCCTCTTGGCAGGCGGGGCCGCCAGGAATGCGGGCCTGTTCTCTGTGCTCGTCTGCTCTGGCCTGGGAGGGCTGTGGGCTGGCTGGCTGTTGTTTCAGGGAGGGAGAGGAGAGGAGGGAGGGAGGGAGGGAGGGAGGGAGGGAGGGCGAGGGAGGGAGGGAGGGAAGGAGAGGAGAGAGAGGGAGGGAGGGAGAGGAGAGGAGAGTGAGAGAGGAGAAGGTGCCGCTCCCTGGCGCCTCGGCAAGGCATGGCGGCCTCTTCCTGTGTGTGCCGCTGATGGCTACCAGATGGCTGGAGCGAGGGAGGGAGCGAGGGAAGGAGAGAAGGAGGGAGGGAGTGAGGGAGAGAAGGAGGCAGGGAGGGAGAGAGAGCCGAGTACTAAGGACTCCACAGCTGGTCTCTACTGCCCCTCACACACAGGCTCTTCAACTCCCTCTCTCTTCTCATGCTCTCTCTCTCTCTCATCTCTCCGTGTTTTGCGCACCGCCTCTCTATCTTGCCGCACCCCCCCCCCCCTACTGTATCCAGTACTCGGACCCCCCGTCTGACACGACGGCCTCACCTGCCCTCAGCCCCCCAGACGCGGCCGACGGCCCTACCTGGCCGGGAAGATCACCCCCCCGCCGCGGTCCAATACCTGGCTCCCTGTTCTCGCCACGCCGGAGCTAAAGCCATGTTTGTTTAGTTGCCGCACTGCAGTAGGCTTAAGACTTTTCAGGGTTTGGTAGGGCGCGCTCGCACAGCCGCACACACACAGAAACACCACACACACACAGAAACACACACACACACACAGAAACACCACACACACACAGAAATACACACACACGTGCGCAGGGAGAAGGGGGCAAGAGGGGGAGGAGAGAGGGGAGGGGGGGGGGCAGCCTTGGAGACAAGCTGTGAAATGCCGCCGATGCCCCGTGTAATTTCTCAGGTTACTGCAAAAGCCAGGCCCATACAACCACTCTCTCTCTCTCCCTCTCTCTCTCTCTCTCTCTCTCCCTCTCTCTCTCACACACTCCTTCTCTCTCTCAATTGCATCTCTCTGGGCTCTTTCTCTGTATGTCTTGTTCATTCCTGTGTCTAGACAGGGGCATGAGACACAATCAGTTCCACGTCTGGACCGCTGAGAGAGAAAGAGGGGTTAGAGAGGTAGAGAGAGAAGGATAGAGGGAGAGAGAGAGAGAGAGAGAGAGAGGGGGGGTGGGGTATAGAGGGAGAGAGACGTCTTCTCATTTCCACACTCCCTGTGATTGTTGTTGTGGCCAGTGTCCCTGATTGGATTAGACACACGTGCGCGCACATACACACACACACACACAAACCGTGGCGCAAACTCATGACGCACGCGCGAACACAAACACACACACACAGATACCACAGATACACCCTCCCCCCCGCCCCCCCACCCCTCCCAGCGAAGACCGGGAGCTTCTCTCTTTCTCGCGCCGCGTGATTGGAAGCTCAGAGACGCTCGCACGCCGCCGCCTCCTCCCGCCTCCCCACTCGCCGTTCCCCGGGAGCTCTTCCCGGCGCTCCGCCTCCTCCTCCTCCTCCTCTCCTGGCCTCCCGTGTCTCCGGGGTGGAAATAGTGTCAGGGGACTCTCGGAATAGCTCGACCGTCTCCCGTCACTCTGTGTTGCAGGGTCATCCACGTCTCTCTCTCTCTCTCTCTCTCTCTCTCTCTCTGTCGTAAACCTCATGGCATTCGGACGGGAGACCACCAGCCGGTCGACGTGCCGACAGCAGTCAAGGTCAGTACCGCGCGATATGGCGGCGAATCCTTTTCTTTAAAAAAACTTTGAGTCTGGAAAGGCCGTCAGCGGGACCCGCGGCCGCGTCTGCAGCCAGGAGACGGGAGAGGCTGGTGTTGGGTGGGTGGGGGGGGGGGGGGGGGGGGGTACGGATGGCCTGGGGGGGGATTGCGGTTCCGCGGGGCGCTCGGCCGAGCGGTGAGTTGCTCCCAGCGGCTCGGTGTTGGGTATGACCCCGGGGGGGGGGGGGGAGGCATTGGTGGTCAGGTGGGGGCTTTCCAGCCTCTGGTTCTCCTGGGGGGGGGGCAGACTTTTACAGTCTACAGTTGGGCTAACTCCGCAGGTGTTCTCACACACGCGCTCTGCGAGCGACGGCGTTTTCTGCGACCCGGCGTCGCAAGCGTTGGCACCCGTCCCGAACATGGCGCCCGCGTAGTAGTGTGTGTGTGTGTGTGTGTGTTTTGACTCAGCCCCGACGGGACATGTGGCTGGCCGACTGCTTCCAACCCAGGGCAGTTAAAGAAGGATCGCTCAGCGGGCGACTGGCACCGTAGGAACACGCACGCACACACGCACACACACACACAAACGCACTAGCACACATACACGTTGTGGTCATGTGAACAGGGCCTGCCATGCCAGTGGAATGTGTTGAATTCTAACGACGCAGCTTTGGCGGGCGCATGTGACTTTGAGGGAGCGGAGGAGGGAGGGAGGGGTGGGGGGGAGCGAGGAGGAACTTGTGAGCGCTGCGATACCCGCCAGCCTCTACCTTATCTGAAACCTGCCCTTGACAACAGGCTGGGAATGCCAGGTCAGGAGGGGGGGTGGTGGGGGGGGCGGTATCGGTCCGGGAAAGGCGATGAACCGAAGAAGCGTTCAGCTTCCTCAAAGCCTGAACGCGCCACTGCAAAACTCTCGTCCCCCCGCCTCTGGAAAACTGCTGAAAACTGTAGTTCCCTGCGTCTGGCTTTGAATCCGCCGCGATCGGTTTTACAACCCTCGCTTTCCTTCTCCCCGTCGACCGAAATGACCCCGATCCTGGCTGTCCCCGACGTTATCAGGCCGCGTGCCGCTACAACCGGCCAGTCAGGTGACCCAGAATCCCCGGCTCGTTATCACTCCACCCCACCGGTTCCCAAGGCCGACGGGTTGCCACGTCCTTGAACAAACCCGCCCTGAGAGTGCACAGACTACGTAGGTTGAATAGGCTACTGTACCAGAACGACAAAATGCTGGGAGTCTTATGGAGAGGCAGTTCCGATTTGTTCAGCTATGATCTCTAACATTATGTGCATCATTGGCGATGGAACAATCGGCTTCTGTTATAGCTGGCCTTTAGGGGAGGAAGGACCAATTACAGCCTAAGTCAATTAATCACTTGACCAATCAAACCAGTTAACTCGTTAAACCCAGAGAATCAATGGGGTCAGTTTTGTCAGGTCATGGAATCGACAGGCTTGATTGGGACTAAATCAATTAGTATTACTCAGAATTCATCCGTTAAGCTGCCCGTCACAGCTTCCTGGATGTTGGTCCCACGTTCTCAGCACCAACCAGCCAATGAAGCCCTCTCATCGTTCTCTGGTCTCTCTCACTCTGACGTCTTCACATGCTTTTGGAATAGAAGCCCATAGATGTTATACGGGAAATGCACAGGGATTGTAGCTACTGTCCCATACAGTATGCGTGCGCGCACACACACACACACACACACACACAGCCTTTTAGTAGGAATGAGTGGGTGTTGTCTTCTATAATGGGCTAATAGCTATTGATCCATGACCTGGTTTCAGTTCCCCTCCACACACACACACGCACATGCACACACGCGTGCACCACAAGCCAATATCAGAGCCTCTTCACCAGAGAAGCCTCTTCAACCCCCCCTCCCCCTCCCACCCTCTCCCCTCCCACTCTGAGCCAGCCAGTCAGTGTAAACATCAGCTTTATTGCATAAGCAGGTTTTCTGGAAAACAGTCATTTGGAACACAAAACCACCGCTCCGTTTCGTTATGCGTGTGTGTGTGCGTGCGTGTGTGTTTGTGTGCGTGCGTGCGTGCGTATATATGGGCCAAAAGCAGGGTGTAATCCAGTGTGTGTAGCACATACCTGTGGCCAGAGGGGGGGTGGGAAGAGGCCTCGGTGACACACACACACACACACACACACACACACTCACTATGGGAAAACGGCGGAATGGAAAAGCCACACAGTCCCCTATTAATAGTCCCCAGGCCAGTTGGGCTTGTGATTATTTGTATATCAAGAAAGTTTATGTCCACTGGGGCCCGCAGGATCCTTAGACCTGCTGGTGGGGGCTGAGACTGAGATAGACTAGGGCTGCTGCTAGAGCCAGGGCTGGGACTAAGATAGACTAGGACTAGGGCTGGGACTAAGACTGGGTCTAGGACGGGGACTAAGGATGGGACTAGGGCTGGAGCTGGGGTTGGGACTCTGATTGGGGCTGGCTCTTGGACTGGGACTAGGACTGGGGCTGGGACTGGGACTGGGACTAGGGCTGGCACTGGGACTAGCGCTGGGACTGGGACTGGGACAGAGGCTTTGACGGCGCTGTACTGCGCCCGTCAGACGTGTGGAACCTGAGGGTTGGAGTAGACGGAGGTTGGTGACCGAGCGTCCCAGTGACCTGCATCTGAGGTGATACGGCTGGTTTAGGATGTGAAAGCCTCTGTGGTTTCTGTTCTGTTCTGAAGAACACAGACACACACACACACGTACACACACACACACACACACACACACACACACTGTCGTGCTGGGTCACCCCTTTAAGACCCCCCAAGGCGGAGAAACGTCTTGGAAAACGATGTGAGAAGTGGCTGACATTGCTTTGGGGCTGCTGGCGTACGGGCTGACTCTGGAAATATTTCACATTGCTGCCTTCACTGCCTTCATGGCTGGTGGCTCGGCGAGCGTGTGCGCGTGTGCGTGCGTGTGTGTGTGTGTGTGTGTGTGCGTGCGTGTGTGTGTGCGTGCGTGCGTGCGTGTGTGTGTGTCTGGGATCCAAGCGCATTCCCCTTCTGCAGAACTAAACTGTGTGATTTGCAGCTCTCTGTTGTCAGTCAGGTTTCCTGGGAGTGGAGGGGGAGAGAGAGAGAGGGGTGTGTCTGCTGACTGACTGGCTGGTGTATGGGCCTGGACAAGCCCGGCACACACACACACACACACACGTTCACAAATACACACACCCATACATACCGTGCGCACACACGTCATGTGACCGGAGTCGCTACAAAAACACCAAGTCAGGTTTACGGTAGCAGGGCTATGGTAAGGGGAGTGGCTTGTAGGTAAGGGGAGTGGCCTGTAGGTGATCGGGGTGTGTGAACATGATTCAGTTGAAGTTCAGATCGCTTTCGCTCTCTCGCTCTCTCTCTCGCTCTCTCTCTCTCTCTCTCTCTCTCTCTCTCTCTCGCTCTCTCTCTCTCTCTCTCTCCCTCTTTTTAAAACGCTAAAGGGCTGCTGCTCTTGAATCAGATTAGCCGGAACACTATCGGTGTGATGCACAGATTGCAAAATTCTGGGCCGATGCCGATGTTTAAAATAACAATCCAGCTGATGGCCGATGTTTATTTTATAACATTTTTATTCCCCCTTTTGTGCCAGGGAAACAAAGAAATTAAGTGTTTGTTTCCAAAACGCCGATTTTATTTCACTTTAATTTGAAAGCAAACTATACGTGCGTTTGCGGCGTTACGTCACGGATCTTCTCCGAATCTGCAGCTGGGTAGGCTACGTTTTGCAATAATGTAATTGTTGTGACATAACATCGGCCACTACCATCGGTGAATGTCATTTCATGGGCCGACGGCGGTCAAGAAGGCCAACATCGGACGATGCATCGCTGCATCCCTAATTGCGTCGCCGTAGCACAAAGTGCGTCTCGGTTTCGAGATACGCCTTTCTTCCATCTTTCGGCTCAGGAAAGCGATCGGCGGACGTCAGAGCTTTATCTGCCTCTCTCTCTCTCTCTCTCTCTCTCTCTCTCTCTCTCTCTCTCTCTCTGGCTCACTCACAGGAGAGTGTTTGCTGTGAATCTTCAGTCCCTTTCCTTATCTCTTCTGAAGGCTTCGCCTGGACTCTCATTTCCTCTGACTGCCTAGAGAGAGAGAAGGAGGGGGAGAGAGAGAGGAACAGAGAGAGAGAGGAACAGAGAGAGAGAGAGAGAAGAACAGAGAGAGAGAGAAGGAGGGTGAGAGAGAGGAACAGAGAGAGAGAGAGAAGGAGGGTGAGAGAGAGGAACAGAGAGGGAGAGGAACAGAGAGGGAGAGGAACAGAGAGAGAGAGGAGGGTGAGAGAGAGAGAGGAACAGGGAGAGAGAGAAGGAGGGTGAGAGAGAGAAGGAGGGTGAGAGAAGGAGGGTGAGAGAGAGAGAGGAACAGAGAGAGAGAGAGAAGGAGGGTGAGAGAGAGAGGAACAGAGAGAGAGAGAGAAGGAGGGTGAGAGAGAGGAACAGAGAGGGAGAGGAGGGTGAGAGAGAGAGAGGAACAGGGAGAGAGAGAAGGAGGGTAAGAGAGAGAGAAGGAGGGTGAGAGAAGGAGGGTGAGAGAAGGAGGGTGAGAGAGAGAGAGGAACAGAGAGAGAGAGAGAAGGAGGGTGAGAGAGAGAGGAACAGAGAGAGAGAGAGAAGGAGGGTGAGAGAGAGGAACAGAGAGGGAGAGGAACAGAGAGGGAGAGGAACAGAGAGAGAGAGGAACAGAGAGAGAGAGAGAGGAGGGTGAGAGAGAGAGAGGAACAGGGAGAGAGAGAAGGAGGGTAAGAGAGAGAGAAGGAGGGTGAGAGAGAGAGAGGAACAGAGAGAGAGAGAAGGAGGGTGAGAGAGAGAGGAACAGAGAGAGAGGGATAGAGAGAGGAACAGAGAGAGAGAGAAGGAGGGTGAGAGAGGAACAGAGAGAGAGAAGGAGGGTGAGAGAGAGAGAGGAACAGAGAGAGAGGGAGAGAGAGAGGAACAGAGAGAGAGAGAAGGAGGGTGAGAGAGAGGGGAACAGAGAGAGAGGAACAGAGAGAGAGAGAGAGGAGGAGGGTGAGAGAGAGAGAGGAACAGAGAGAGAGAGAGAGAGAGAGAAGGAGGGTGAGAGAGAGAGAGAGGAACAGAGAGAGAGAGAGGGGGAAATTAGATTTGGCCTAAGTCAACGTAGCTGAGGGCCGTAAATGTGATTTTCTACGGTTTAAACTGGCCCATCATTGGATTACAACTGGGAGTCTGGGTCTGCTGTTCACTGTCACACACACACACACACACACACACACACACACACACACACACACACACACTGGAGGGGGTTTGCTTGTGCTGATGCCTGAGTGCACACACACCGTCATGCAAGTCATGTGATGCATTGAGACACACTCACGTGAACATATATGTGCACACACACACACATGCACACACACATGCACGCATGCGCACACACATCCACATGATTCTTCTGCATCCATCCACCCACCCACCCACCCACAGACAGGCATACAAACTCATCCTCCACACACACACACACACACACACACACACACACACACACACACACACACACACACACACACACACACACACACACACACACACACACACACACACACACACACACTCTGTGGGCAGTGAGGCAGTCATGAGTCTGGCACCACTACACCCACAGCCGGCTGTAGTGTGAAGTGCTCAGCAGCACCGATTGGTACTGTACACACACACACACACACACACACACACACACCACTTGATGTGTGGGCACAGCCTGTTGGTAGATGGCAGTATTTCTGCCACTCTGGTGTCTTCTCAGTCGAAATAGCCTGCCACAGTAGAGAGGGAGGGATGGAGAGAACGAAAGAGAGGGAGAGAGAGAGAGGAGTGAAAGAGCACTGTTTCCAAAGATGCTTCAAATAAAGTTTGTGTGATTTGAGAAAGAGGGGGGCCAAGCAGAGAAAGAGAGATAGAGAGAATGAGGGAGAAGCAGAGTGTGGCGAGAGGAGGCGTTTCTGTTATTTTGAGTCCATTGTGTCTACTTCCTGTGGGTCAGGGGCGAGTGGAGCAGGGTGTTGCAGACTTGACGGAGGGAGGGAGGGAGGGAGGGAGGGAGGGAGGGAGGGAGGGGAGGGTGGGCTGGCAGGAAAGTGGCCAGACACTTTTGGAAACAACAGCTAGTGGTCAGCAGCTCTCGTGCCTCGCTCCTCTCCTCCTCCTCCTCTGTCCCTCCAACACTCCTCTCTCGCTCCTCTCCTCCTCCTCCTCTGTCCCTCCAACACTCCTCTCTTTCATCTGCCGCTCCGAAGTCTGCATCGGCACGACCAGGTAAAAGACAACTTTGATACTCTTATGGTCTCTCTCTCTCGCTCTCTCGCTCTCTCTCGCTCTCTCGCTCTCTCGCTCTCTCTCTCTCTCTCGTACCTATGTTTGTGTGTTGTTTTTTTGACGAGCGGAGGGACGGGAAGTGGGCGGGCGTCGCCTGTCGCGTTGCGTAATCCGAGGCCTCCTAGTCGGTGGCCATTGTTGGAGGAGAGGACGCGTTCGCTGGTTTGAGGAGGAGTGGACATGTTCAGTTTCCGTTGTCGGGCCGGTTCACCGGGCCTGGGCTAATAAGACGTTCGGCAGCTGGGTCATTCGAGGTTGCAGAGAAGGTGCACGGGGGTTAGTGGATTGATTTGGGTCAGACACACGGCCCCTATTGGTCCCCTGGTAAGGATGCCCATCGTTTCCATTGAAGAAGTGAAACGGCAGAGACGCATGACTCTGCAGGCTTCTGGCAACACTGGGGAAGAGCTCTGGACCCCCCCCCCCCCCCCCAGAGGAAGAACATCCCCCACACACACACACACTCTCTCTCTCTCTCTCTCTCCCTCTCTTCCTATAGCTGTGGCCCTGACTGTCTCAGGGAGACAGGAAGTCTTTCTGCCCAAAAGAGTGTATTGGGATACAGATGAGCAGGAAGATTAAAAACGCCAACAAAGTGGAAACTTCCAGCAGAGAGGGATGTTTTTTCCGTGTGTGTCGTGCACGCCTGTGTGTATGTGTGTGTGTGCGCGTGTGTCTCTGTGTGTGTGTGTGTGTGTGTGTGTGTGTGTATTTCTCTCCACTTTCTCATCTTTTTGCTCCTGTGTTTTTTTTGTCTCTCACTAAAAAGACCCCATTTCCTGTAAAAACAGCGCTTAGGTGGTTTTGGCGTTTTTTGTGTTTTTGTGTGTTTTTTTTTTGAAGGAAATGGTTTCGTCCCCAAACGTTCCAGCACCGTGTGACTCGGCCATGTTCCTCTCAGGAAACCATGTTAATGTTTAAGCCACCGACTCCTAGTTAATGCTTCACCCAATCCCGGACAGCCTCTCTGGGCCTGCTGTAATAGTATTGGCGGTGGTAGTGGTGGTGGAGGGGGGGGTGGGGGGGTCGCAGAGGGGGGGATGGGCGGGTCGACTCTGGCAAACCCTGGGCGCCCGAGGTTTCAGGTTGCAGGTGGTGCTGAAAGCGGAACCGGTTGGGAGAGAAGGCGGGGCAGGGGGGAGGGGGTTGCGGGGTGGGGGGGGGGGTGGAGAAAAGGATCCGTGGCTTTCTAGAACCAGCCCTGGTTCCATGACGCCTCGGTTCAGAGTGATTGATCAGTAATCGGTATCCCTCTCTCTCTCTCTCTCTCTGCCTCACCCATATGCCTCTCTCTCTTTCTCTGCACCCCTCCCTCCCTCTCTCCCTCCCCCTCCCCCCCCTCTCTCTCCAGTGCGCGATGTAGACTGACCCCTAACTCTCCCTCTCTCCCCGCCCCTGTGAGAGCAGACAGCGCGG
>NC_140253.1:4088216-4113216 GCF_949987555.1 Borostomias antarcticus
TCTCTCTCTATGTCTCTCTCTATGTCTCTCTCTCTCTCGCTCTCTCTCTCTCTATGTCTCTCTCTCTATCTCTATGTCTCTCTCTCTCCAGGCATGGAAGAAGCGGTGGTTCATTCTCCGCAGCGGGCGTCTGACGGGGGACCCAGACGTGTTGGAGTACTATAAGAATGACCACGCCAAGAAGCCCATCCGCGTGATCGACCTCAACCTGTGCGAACAGGTAAACGAACGCCGTCCGGCGAAACGATTCAGACGAAGCCGGTTTCCGGCGTCCCAAATGGGAACGCCCCTTCCCCCACTCTGCCGTTCACACAATGTCACGGTAGCTATCGCTACAGCCGGCGCCGCCGAGGTGATATGGGGGGAGAGGGGGGGTCCAGGCCAGGCGCTAACTCCCGTTGTCCCCCATCGTGTTTGTGTGCCCCCCCCCCCCCCCCCAGGTGGACGCGGGTCTGACGTTCAACAAGAAGGACCTGGAGCACAGCTTCATCTTCGACATCAAGACCATCGACCGCGTCTTCTACCTCGTCGCCGACACGGAGGACGACATGAACAAGTGGGTGCGCTACATCTGCGACATCTGCGGCTTCAACCCCACCGACGACGGTAAGCAGCCGCAGGGGGGCGGGGCGTGGGGTGCCGCTGGCGGTGGGGGGGTTTAGCCAATCAGAGGGGGCCGCGTCCCGTCTCTGCCGTCTCCTAAGCCCCGGAACCCAAAACAGTAATTTCGACAAAGGGTTTGTCTCCTTTTTTTTGTGTGAAATTGTGGCAAAGGTGACTCGATAAATCCCGACTTATACGATTAGGGCTTGTGCAACTTGTGGACGCGAGCCAGCGAGCCGAGACGCACCACGCGCTAAGACAGTAATACCTGGTGGTTTTACAGCTCGGGGGGCTGCGGCGCGGTTCTCACTGCGTAGCACAAAGGAGAGAGAGAGAGCGCTGAACAGGCAGGGAGAACGATGGCGGCGCCCGGATACATGCTAGCCTGTGTTCCAGCTCTCTGTTGCTCAAATAACACCCCCCTCTCTCTCTCTCTCTCTCTCTCTCTCTCTCTCTTTCTCTAACCCCAGCAGGCCCACCAAACCAGAATGGTGGGCCAGTGAAGGCTCTGTGTTCCTCCTCCCTCCCTCCCTCCCTCTCTCTACATCATTAGGGGCCACTAACAGGGGCCTGTAGACTCCCCCCCACCCCCCCCTCCTCCACTCCGTTGGCACGTGATGGCGCCTCGCTCTGCCTGGCTTGTAGCAAACCTCCACTTTCACTGCTCCATCCGGGAGCTTGTAGCCAGGCAGGAGCAGCCTTGAGATCAGGCGGTCTGGGCGGCCCTCAAACCCACTCTCCTGTCCTTCGTCACCTTGCTTTTTACCTGCTAGTTTATTTAGGACAAATACTATCTTCTAGTAATAATGCTGCTAATAATAATGGTGATCCGCGACGTTGGGAGGAGCGGTGGGTGTTCAGGGTGTTGTTGTGGAGGATGTGGTGTTAATCAGGGAAGTGGGTCGGTGGTTCTGATTGTCCTGCTGCTGAGGTATGACAACAGCACCAGTGTTTGTCCTTCCCAAGGCCAGAGGCAGCTCCCACGGCTCAGCTAGCCTGCACGCACACACACGCACACGCACGCACACGCACACACACACGCGCGCGCGCGCAACACACACACACTAGCAGGTTCAGTGTAGTGTTATGGTAGATCTATCAGCCCTCAGTGACCTCAGAGAGAGTGCATTGGCGTTTGTCCCGGGTGTGTGTGTGTGTGGGGGGGGGGGGGGTCTGGGACTACCTCATGCGCTTAATATGATCTTTCTAAAACCAGGCAGAGAAGTGAGTGTGTGTGTGTGTCAGTGTGTGTGTCACAGTGTGTGTGTGTCAGTGTGTGTGTGTGTCAGCACTGCTCATAGTCAGTGATGAGACAGCAGCCACACAGCTCCCATTACAAGAGGACGACCTTGGCTACTCTCCCTATTTCTCTCTCTCTCTCCCTCTCTCTCTCTCTCTCTCTCCCTCTCTCTCTCTCTCTCTCTCTCCCTCTCCCTATTTCCCTCTCTCCCTCTCTCTCTCCCTCTCTCTCTCCCTCTCTCTCTCCCTCTCTCTATCTCTCCTCTTCCCTGTCTCTCTCTCTCTCTCTCCCTCTCTCTCTCCCCACCGGTCTCTCAGTCCAAACAGAGGGGTGTGGGGGGGGGGGGGGGGTGCGTTCAGTGCCGCGAAGTCAGAGGCCCCACCTCCCGCTCTCCCACGCCCAGGCCAGGGTGCACCGAGGCTGGGGAAAGGTCAGCGAGCGAGCAGGGCGGGGCGGGGGGGCTGGGAGGAGGGAGATGGAAGAAGGGTCTTTCCCACCGGCCGGGTGAATCAGCACAGAGACGGACAAACAAACAGAGGGAGAGACAGGGGTGGCTCAGTGGTAGAGCGGGTCGTCCAATGATCGTAGGGTCGGCGGTTCGAATCCCGCCTCCTCCTGTCCACGTGTCGAAGTGTCCTTGGGCAAAGACACTGAACCCCAAATCTCTCCCAGTGAGCAGGCTAGCACCTTGCATGGCAACTGCCGCCATTGGTGACTGAATGTGTCTGTGAATGGGTGAATGAGAGGCCATTGTAAAGCGCTTTGGATAAAATTTACAGATGGTCTGTATAGAGAAGGATATACAGAGAGAGAGTGCGGTGGTGTAGCGTATAAAAGAAGAGGAGTGGGAGGGGAGGAGAGAGAGAGATGGAGGGATAGAGAGGGAGAGAGGGAGAGAGAGATAGGAATGTCCACATTCACCTTAACTTGCTTGGTTAGCCTTGAGCCCTGCTGGCCGTTAGACAGTGAATCACTCAAAGTGGTTGTGTTTGTGTGTGTGCGTGTGTGTGTGTGCGTCTTGTTGTAAATGTCATAATTGTGTGTGTACATGCACTGAGAAGTATGTATTTGAAGCAGAGGCTTTTGTACAGGGCTCAGTAGTCACACACACACACACACACACACACACACACACACACAGAGGGACACACCCGGGTTGTATACCGATCGCTCAGGTACAATCACACTGTAGACCATCTAAAACAGGTGACAGTGTAGAATATCTTTATTGGAAGCGTTCTTGACACCAGATACCACATTCTTGCAACATCTGCTGTCTTTTGAGTGGTTTCACTCGACCGGGATCCCAGACCCAATATTAGGAACCATGTGACCTGACAGGGATCTGATACAGCTGGCCTCCCGGCATGGATAACCATTCATATGTCGGTGGTTTGTATAGACCAGGTTCACAGAATGTCTGTGTAGGTGGGTTAACAGAATGTGTGTGTGTGTGTGTGTGTCCTTCAGGAGGGTGACTCACCACTCACTCACACACACACACACACACACACACACACACACACACACACACACACACACACACACACCTCTCCATTGTATCGCGTCCCTCAGCTCTGTATTCTGTATGTGTAACGCTCTCTACTTCTCCCCCCCATCCTCATTCTCCCCCCCCCCCCCCATTCTTCTCCCCCCCCCCCTCCTCCTCACCCCCCCCATTCTCTCCCCTCCCCCCCTTCTCCTCCCCCTCTCCCCCAGAAGCTGCGAAGGCGGCCCACCAGTCGGGGGGAGGCGGCAGCGGCGGCTCGGTGGTGGACACGCCCCCTCACCCGGCGCTGGGCAGCGTGGGCGGGGTGATGGGTGCGGTGATGGCCAGCGTGCCGCCGCCCTACCAGCCCGTCAGCGTGCGACACCTGGACTCCCAGTCCAGCCTGGACGAGCCGCAGGACTACCTGTGGCTGGCCAACTGCGAGAGCAAGAAGCCCGAGCCCAACAGGTGTGTGTGTTTGTGTGTGTGTGTGTGTGTCTGTGTGTGTGTGTGTGTGTGTGTGTGTGTGTGTGTGTGTGTGTGTGTGCGTGTGTGTGTGTGTGTGTGTGTGTCTGTGTGTGTGTCTGTGTGTGTGTCTGTGTGTGTGTGTGTGTGTGTGTGTGTGTGGGTGTGTGTGTGGGAGGGAAGAGGGTGTGTAGTATGATTGAAGGAGGGCGGTAGGGTGATCGTCTTTCCGCGTTTCTCTTGTGTTTTTGTTTGTTTATTTGTGGCGTACCTCAGGCACCTCTCTCTCTCACCTCTCTCTGTCTCTCTCTCTCTCTCTCACCTCTCTCTCTCTCACCTCTCTCTCTCTCACCTCTCTCTCTCTCTCTCTCTCTCTCTCACCTCTCTCTCTCACCTCTCTCTCTCTCTCTCTCTCACCTCTCTCTCTTTCTCACTTCTCTCTCTAAACAAGTTTTTTGTCTGTGTTTTTGGTTTGTGTCAGCGTGAGCCTACTTTCACATCTCTGTGGCTTGACCTGTCATGTTTACAATCAGCGTCTTTTGAAAACAGGTGTCAGTTGGTCTCCCATCTTCTCTCTCGCTCCACGCGAGCTACCTGGATTTGAAACTTTTCTTCTTCTTCTCTCTGTTGCTGTCTCCCTCTCTATCTGACTCCATTTCCCATGTTTCCCCGGTGTGTTGTAGTCCGGTGCGCGGTGGCCCCTCCCCTGTGGAGTACTTGCTCCTGGAGGAGTGTGAGAGCAAGCCTGTCCCTCCTCCTCCTCCTCCTCTTCCTCCCCAGGGCAGTCTGTGAGTGGTCAGCCGGCCCCCTGCTGGAGATAAGAGCTGCCTGCTAGTGTGGAGTAACACACACGCACACACACACGCACACACACACACGCACACACACACACACACACACACACACACACACACACGCAACACACACTCAGATGTGAAATACACAATCTAACTCTCATAGACACACACGCAACATGCACTCAGATGCCAAATACACACACCTCGTAGAGACACACACACACACACACACACACACACACCTCACAGTAACAACACACAGCCTGAGTAACTAACCCCGCTCCACACAGGGTTCGCCGTGTGTGACGGCGCCCCATTAACCCTCCCCTCACCTTCTGACCGGCCGGAAGGCTGGACCAATCGGAACCGCTCGCAAACAGTTTGACTTTCCGGGGTGAAAGATCAACGTTGGGCACGTGTGACCCCCGCATGCTCCCGGTGGGCGGGGCCGGGGATAGGGCCGCCTCTATCCTCGCCGAGCCGCGGCCCGCTAGAGATGTCGTCCCCCCGACAGGACAACATGTCATCAGTGAAGTGTGACGGAACGTGTGTGTGTGTGTGTGTGTGTGTGTGTGTGTGTGTGTGTGTGTGTGTGTGTGTGTGTGTGTGTGCGCTCACACCCAAGGAGATGAGTGTCAACAGTGTTTTGTTCTTTTCTCTGTGGAATGTGTGTGTGTGTGTGTGTGTGTGTGTGTGTGTGTGTGTGTGTGTGTGTGTGTGAGAGGGATAATATCAATGTTCTACTCCATTCACTGACCCCTGTCTCTCCCCCTCCCAGAGGTTACGCCGAGTGCTCCAAGTCCACCTCGTCAGAGACGGACCTCAACGACAACCTCCCCTCCCAGCGCACGCCCACCTCCTCCACCTCCTCCTCCAAGCACGCCTCCCACAACGGCTTCTTCGCCGGCCCCGGCCCCGCCTCCATCTACGACTCGCCGCCGTCGCGCGGCGCCTCGCTCTCGGCCGACGCCTCCGGCCTCTACCTCCTCCCCCGGAGCTACTCCCAGGACACCGTGCTCCTCCCCAAGTCCGCCTCCTCGCCGTCCGCCGGCCCCCACGACAACGACGGCGGCGGCGAGCTCTACGTCTTCAACACGCCGTCGCGGAAGCCGTCCATAGAGACGCACCTGCGGAACCTGTCGATCAGCTACGACATCCCGCCCACGCCCGGGAGCAACTGCACCTATCAGGTGCCCCGGACCGCTCCCTCGTCGGTGTCCTCCATCTCCGGGGTGACGGGGGGGTCCGAGGGGGGAGGGGACGTCCCGCCCCCCCGGCCCCCCAAGCCCCACCTCGGCTCCTCGTCGGGGCCCCCGCCGCCCCCTCCGGCCGAGCGCTCGCCCACGGACACGTACTGCGTGCCGCGCTCGGTGTCGGAGACGGACGGGAACTACTGCGTGCCCACGGGCGTGGGCGGGAAGGCGCTGCGCAGCAACACCATCGGCACCATGGACTCCTCCCGCCTCCGCAAAGGTACGCCGGTCAGGGAGACGGGGGGGGACCTGACAGACGCCTTTTGACCAGGTCAAAAATGTATCGTCTTCAAGTGCATCGTTCGTTCGTTCGTTCGTTCGTTCGTTCGTTCCTTCCTTCCTTCCTTCCTTCCTTCCTTCCTTCCTTCCTTCCTTCCTTCCTTCCTTCCTTCCTTCCTTCCTTCCTTCCTTCCTTCCTTCCTCTCATGGGCTGCGTTCTGAATCACATACTTCTACTTTTTTCTTTCAGTACGTACTACAGCTGCCCCTAGAAAGGACGTACTTTGCACGCGTTACTCGGTACATTGCACCTTTGTTCCCACTCGTCGCTATCCATAAAGAGACATTCGTCCACAGCTGTCGCCACTGGCAATGGATTGTGGATCAGAATAGCTAGAAAAGTCTGCTGGCTTGCAAACTGCAAAATACGACCAGATGTAGTAGGACCTCCTGGTATTTTTTTGTCGTACTGCATTTGGCATACTATGTATTGGGACATACTACCCTATAGTATCCTTCCTTTTTTCCTTTTCTTTTTTGGCATACTATATTGTATGGAAGTATGCGAATTGGAACGCAACCCTTGAAGGTAATCTCTTATCTAAACTCCTAACTTCTTCTTCTTCTTCGGATGATCACTGATCGCCAGAGTCCTCGCCCCACAGCCCCCTCTTGTGTTGACCGGTGGTATTACATCCTCGCCGTTGTTTTCCGTGGATGAGGACAATCATTCACACAGATCCTCCGAGGTTACAGATCAAACATTGTCCCGGAGTCCGACCCCGACCTGCACACTTAGCAGTGGTGAAACCTGTAAAGCTAGTAATTATTACATACAGAGATGTACTGCACATGTCCTAGACCTTACCCCCTCCTTCCTCCTCCCATAGTACAAACATGTTCTGGATGCGTGATATTCTATGTAGGGCTGGGTATCGATTCGATTCCGATTCACAAGGTTCAGAATCGATTATCACGATTCAATTTGATTCGATTCAATATCGATTCAGTTAGTGTTACTAAAACCTGTTTTTTTTGCTGTAACCTTAATTACATGACTGCCAAGTTATGCAACACATCAATACTAGGCCTGGGTATCGATACTGATTTCCAAAAATGAATGAATGAATGAATTATTCATTCCTTCATTTATTCATTCATTCATTAAATAAAAGATCGATTTTGGGATTCATGAATCGATTCTGAATCATTTGATGGTATTACTATTTTGTTTTAACGCTGCCCTAAATCTATGTAGAGTAGCCTTTGAACAAGTGACGATTTCCATTAATCAACTCGGGGGTGGGCTGGTTGGCAGTCCTGAATCGTTGACGCACGCCGACGTTGATGAAGCGCTGGGGTTTGTCTGACACCGGATGATATTAGGCTGACTGTCATTGACATTAGGTTAGAATATCCCACTAATGCCTCCGACATGGGGATGGGTCTAATTGCTCTCTGCTCTCCCGTCCGTCCGTCTGCATGATCGATGATCCGGGCGGCAGCTCAACGTCCATTAAGGAGGCGAAATGGAGCGAAGTCAAGTACCGAGCTATTACGTTAAAAAAACAACCACCCCACAGCGGCTTGGCACTCGAAACGGGGGAAACGGACTCGAACGTGCCGGCCGCTGCGTATATAACCTGACTCTTCCCGCCTCTTTTCTGAAGTTGTCTTTTTTTCTCGTGTGGCTTCCTGTTGGCGTCAGACTACGGATCCCAGGACTGCTACGACATCCCGCGCTCCTTTCCCTCCGAGAAGAGCTGCTCGTTCGACTTCAACGAGAGCTTCAACAGCTACTTCGTGAGTATCGTCCGCCGGTCCGGACCGCGTAGGGTCGCCACTAGGAACGAGGAGTACCATCACATATGTCAATGGAAACCAAAAGATCTTAGTTGAAGATATAGGCTTTCTCTCATATCTTTCCGTGTGTGTGCGTGTGTGTGTGTGTGTGCGTGCGTGCGCGTGCGTGTGCGCCTCCAGAAAAACAAAGGCATGATGCCGTTGGTGGGCAGCCAGTCGGCGGAGGAGGTGGACCAGAACTACGTGCCCATGAGCGCCAACTCGCCGTCGCACCACCATTCTGGCGGCGGGCTGGCCGAGCCCATCCAGGAGCCCAACTACGTGCCCATGACGCCGGGCACGGCGGAGTTCTCCTCCCTGGGGAAGCAGGTGCCCCCGCCGGCCCACATGGGCTTCCGCTCCAGCCCCAAGACGCCGCCGCGCCGCCCCCTGCTGGCCAACGAGTGCCAGCCGCCGCCCGTGGACCGCAACCTCAAACCCGACCGCAAAGGTGAGCAAGGGGGCGGGCGCGTGTGTGTGTAGGTGGGGCAGCGTATGTGTGTATGTAGGTTGGGCGGCGTGTGTGTGTCTATGTGGGGATGGAGATGTGTGTGTGTGTGTGTGTGTGTGTGTTGCTGAGTCACTTCCGGGGGCCAGGTGTGTGTGTGTACGCACGTGTCGGTGAACGATAACAAGCTTACCTTGCTTCAACACACCCAGCTCTACTTCTCCCCGTCGGTTTCCACACTCTCTGACCTCTGACCTGCCTCTGACCCCTGCACTGGCTCACGGTCATGAAACCAGGCGTGGCGCCCGGTCATCGGCTATCTGCAGGTCTCCCACCTCCTCTCCTCTCCTCTCCTCTCCTCTCCTCTCCTCTCCTCTCCTCTCCTCTCCTCTCCTCTCCTCTCCTCTCCTCTCCTCTCCTCTCCTCTCCTCTCCTCTCCTCTCCTCTCCTCTCCTCTCCTCATCCTGTCCTTTTTAGCGGACGGTAGCTAGTGCCCATCTCACCACCCCCTCCATCCTCCACCCCCCCCCCCCCGCCCCAGTCAAAGGGATGTTTGTGCCCAGGCTAGAGGGGCCTCTCTGGGGCTTTTCGGGAGAGAGAGGGGCCGGGTCCCTGCGCCCAGAGCCCAGAGCGGTCACCCCCGTCCCCATTGTGTCCCCAGGCTGAAAGGAAGCCTTTGATGGCGGTGAAGCCACAGTCCAGCTAGAGCTTACTGGGATAGGGGGAATTACAGCCTGGGAGGGAGGGAGAGGTGGAGGGAGGGAGAGGTGGAGGGAGGGAGAGAGAGAGAGGGGGAGAGAGAGAGAGAATTCTGCGATCAAACGAAGGACTAAGTCCAGGAGGTCTTATCTGGAAAGCTGGTCATCATAACCGTGGGCCTCTGACTGCAACTTCCTCCCAGCTGCCCCAACACAGAGCTTTCACTTCCTGGTGGCATCCATCTTCTTTTCTCTCTCTCTCCCTCTCTGGCTCCCTCTCTTTTCCTCCCTTTCTCTCTCCCTCTCTCCCTCTCTCTCCTTGTTTGGTGCTGTGCGTGGCGTCATGTGAGGCTGAAGGCGTTGAAGTGCATTATGGGATATGTCGGGGTCCAGCGCCGCCGTGGCGATAGCCCTGCCTAAGTACGCCCCCGGCTGATAGGTGGGTGGGAGGGAGGGAGGGAGGGAGAGAGGGGAGGGGTAGGTACAAGCGGGGTTGTTGCCGTTGCTAAGCCGCGTCCTGTTTCTCCGCTTTTGCATGGCGGAGGTCAAAGCAGGGGGCCGCTGATGATGTCACTGCCGGGGTTTGACGTTGTGTGTTACTGAGCAAAGTCTTCTTCCACCAACCAGGTCAGAGCCCTAAGGTCATACGGGCGAAGGGGGTCGGTTTAGAGCGAACCGACTCCCAGACCGTAGGCGAGTTCTCAAGACGACGCAAGGGTAGGTACCGACTCCGGGGGAGACGACAAAACCAAACACCTAAACTGCCATCTTGTTCTGAAAGACCACCTCATGTCTCCACTCTCTCCTCTTGGGAGTATCCGCACGCACTCCCGACTCGACGCATGCCGGCTGTGGTGCATTGTGGGACGGCCCCGGGGCTGTCCCGAGGCCTGTTGGGTCGAGCTCCGTCCTCCGTCGAAACACCTAAATGCATTATGGGAAATGTGATGTCAGTCTGTTTAGGCCAGGCAAAGGTCCTTTTCTTGAATACTGTGTGTGTACAGTGTGTGTGTGCGCGCGTGTGTGTAATATGATTATACACATAATCATATTAATATGACAGAGCTGACCTAACAGGCCTCAGGAAGCCATAACTCTTCCAATAATGTTGTTACCCCTCTCCTCACCGAGAGACCCTCGCACCTTCAACCATCAACTAACCCTCCAGAACAGCTGTGAGTGCGTTTCCTCTCCTGTCTGTGTGTGACTGCGTCGTAACACTCCCGCCTCTAACCACCTATCTCGTCGCCACGCCGACATCCTGGGATCTGATTGGCAGGTGGGGGAGAAGGACCGTCTCTCCTCCCACCTCAGGAAATTGAGGGGAGATAACATCTCATAAAAGATGGACCTTGATGCTAGTATGAGACACACACTTCACACACACACACACACATTCACACACATCACAAACACACACACACCTGACCCATTCGTCCTTGTACTCGTAACACCTAACACCTGTCGGCATGCCCTTCTGCATTGATGTCTTCTCTCGCATTGTCTACTTCAGAGAGGATCAGCTGTGCTCCCATTCTCTGGTTATGCCCCATTGTGTGTAAATGTGCTTCTGCGATAGAGACAGGCCTGTTCCACGATGTTGTCCAGACATCAGCAGATGGTGTGCGTTCCAGCCAGCCTGCTGAAATTGTGGCAAATTAGTAACTGTAGCGGGTTGCCAGATGTGGTGGGATGCCAGGTTTGGGCTCTTTGTCAACCATGCTGGAATGTTTAACTTTTATTAGCTGTGGACACCCAATAGTGAGGTCCCTAATTGGGGGTAAAAACAAAAGCATATAATCAGACTTTGGGTTGAGTGATAATATGGCCCTCAGCTCCCTCTACTGGTCAAATAAAGCACAGACGGCTCCCGAACCCTCTATATTGAAGATTATTTCACTACTGTGATGAAGAATAATTGTACTGTGATGTCGTGTCATAATATGAGTGATTGACAGATGATTGCCCCTGTCGCAGCTAAACCCGCCCCCCTGGAGATCAAGCCGCTGCCGGAGTGGGAGGAGCCGTGCGCGCCCGTCCGCTCGCCCGTCACCAGGTCATTCGCCCGGGAGTAAGTGTCCGATCTCCTTATAATCCCTGACCTCATGACCTCTCACCTCTCCTGTGAGAGGTCATGGGGTCCTGTTTGGAATCTCTAGCAGTGCAACATCCCCCCTCCTGTGAAAATCACTGATCTGACATGGACTGGATTGGTGGCAGCTGTGTAAAAATCTGTTTAGATCAATCCCTTTCATGTCAGATCAGTGATTTGAGGAATGGAGGAAGGAAGGATGCATCGTTAGAGTATTGGGGTGGGGCCTGTGTGAGGTTAGAATAGAATGGTGTACTAACTCATTACCTTAGTCACTTCATAACCAGTAACAGTACTGTAGGTGTTAGACGTGTGTGTGCTCCGTATGCCCTCATCCAGAGGGGATGATGCATGTAGGAAGTGGATTGGCTTGTCTCCCAGTTTTGTGTGGACTCTTTGAAAGCTGCAGGGAACTCTTTTATCGGCCCACACATGTGGTGCTTTGTCTTGTGTGTGTGTGTGTGTGTGTGTTTGTGTGTGAGCGACTATATGCGTGCATGACTGTGTGTTTGTATGTGTGTGTAGGTGTGTGTTCCGTACCTATGAGTGTGTGACTTTTCCAACACTCTCAGCAGTGTGTGTGTGTGTTTGTTAGCTACATGTATGAGTGTGTGTGTGTGTGTGTGTGTGTGAGTGTGTGTGTGTAACAGCTGTGCTGGTGCTCCAGTCCCTCCAGGTTCCTCATGCCCCCCAGACCTCCGTCGGTGCTTAGCACGGCCTCCAGCACTGACTCAGAGGACTGTGAGGAGAACTATGTTCCCATGGTCTCTAACATGTCCACAGACGAGCCCGTATGTACTGACTCACACACACACACACACACACACCCACACACACACACACACACACACACACACACACACACACACACACTCACACACACACACACATACTCACTCGCACTCACACACTCACACACTCACACACACACACACACACACACACACACACATACTCACAGTCGCACTCACACACTCACACACTCACACACACACACACACACACACACACACACACACACACACGCTTTACACATAGTTTTCAAAAACTGTAGATATCTGCCCTGACGTTACACCAGTCTACCTCCACACGCCTGAGAACTCTCTCAGGTTCACGTTTTATATGTTGTTTTATATATCTATCTATTATATTATATATCTAAACATGTTTTCATACAGTACCATTGTACAGATACATTTTCATCCAGATACATTTTAAAGTTCAAATGTTGGATAGCAATGGAAGCAATAGGAACCAATCAATCAATTCACAAACAGTATAACTGCAAATCGATACGAATGTTAAGTAATCCACTTTAATCCTGGTACTTTTGGATGAATCTATGCTGCAGGGACTTTGTAATACCCAGAATGATAGATGGGTCCAGGCGGTAGATTTCCGGGGTTGAGTTAGTTACTCTGAGAAACCTCCGCCCCCGGCGTTGAGTCTGTATTTCCAACACTCCGCTAGCGTTGGTCCAGTACCATCGCGCCCGCTCTCCTGGTCACCATCTAACATGGGCAGACCAGCGGCTGCCACAGAAGGACTCCTGGACACACCCCCACCTCCCTCTTCCCTCCTCCCCGCCCCGGCGTCTCGTCATCTTGCTTCTCTCTCTTTTTCTCTTCTTGGTTTTTCCCTCCCTCAGGTATCCCTCTTTTGCTCTTGTTTTTCGCTTGTCGTTTTATCAAGTGATTCTTTTCAAGGACCCATTTTCGTCGCCTGCTCGGGGGGTGGATATCATTTGGAACTGGGGTTCATTGTGTACGATGCTGATTGCTTTTGAACATCACCCAGTAGCTTTTCTCTGCAACAGAAAAGAGGGTTGATGGATATTTATTGAAATCTTAATGCAGTACATTGACTAAGCGGTAATATAATACATCGGACGGAAATGGGTCCTTTTCTTTCTGCGATTGAGTTTGATTTTGTGTTTTGTTCCATTCTTTGTCTTGCCTTGACAACCGTTTTATTCTTCTCCTTTCTTTGCCTTGATATTATGTCTGCTCTCTGTTCCTTCATCACTCATGGACTCTGCCTTTCTCCTAGTCCCCGTCTGCTGTCATCCCTCTATCCCGTTTTCCTGGATTTCTTCTGATTGTCTCCTCTCCTCCATCTCTCCTCTCCTCCACCTCGCCTCTCCTCCACCTCTCCTCTCTCCTCTCCACTTCTCCTCTCCGTTCCTCTCTTCTCTCTACCTCACGCCTCCTTTCGCCTCTCCGCCTCTGTTCTCCGATCCTCTCTTCTCTCCACCTCTCCTCTCCACCTCTCCTCCTCTCCTCTCCTCTCCTCTCCTCTCCTCTCCTCTCCTCTCCTCTCCTCTCCTCTCCTCTCCTCTCCTCTCCTCTCCTCTCCTCTCCTCTCCTCTCCTCTCCTCTCCTCTCCTCTCCTCTCCTCTCTCCTCCTCTCCTCTCTCCTCCTCCTCTCCTCTCCTGGCTGCCCTGTAGAGAGGAGTCCTTCTACTGCACCGTCCCCATTACCCCTGTTAGGAGGGAGATGGAGGACCTTGACACCGTAGAGGAGGTGAGCAGGGGCGCCGCCAGGTTCCACAACCTAAACGCACCCCCCCCCCCCCCGCCCCGCCCCCTCCCCCAGAACAGAAAAAAAAACCCGACCACAATCTTAGCGCACAAAACCCCTCTGTGTTTGGGTTTGAGTGACGGGAGTGACTTGTACTGAAAAGAAGTGATCCTTGTGTTACGACTAGAGCTGCAAAGTAGTTTCAGTACATGCTGTAGTTCTGTCACCATCATAGTTTTAATACTCTTAGCCACTCCTAGCGTAGCATTAATGTAGCCTCATGCTGTAGAATGTATTTGTGTGTGTGACTGGCTACTGAACTGCACACCTGGGTATCAACAAGTATCTTGAGGTGTGCTTGATTTATACACCTCAACTAGACGGTTGGACAAATGTGTTTGACCCAGGTCTGCTAAGCAGTGACCTTGCCTGACACCCCCATTCAGCACTTTGACCGTTCCTCTCTGGGCTTCCAGAACATGAAGTTGGGAGCTCCCATGACCGCAGATGGGGGGAGCAGCCCCATGGTGAAGCCCAAAGGAGACAAGCAGGTGGAGTACCTGGATCTGGACCTGGACCCTGGAAAATCCACCCCGCCTAGGAAGGTAAGACCTGTACACTCACACACACACACACACACCCCAATACCATGAGGTTAACCCTTTGTGTGTGTGTGTGTGTGTGCGCGCGTCTCCAGAAGAAGAGCAACGGGACGGGCATGGCGGCGTCTGACGAGCGCGTGGACTACGTGGTGGTGGACCAGCAGCGCACGCAGGCCCTGAAGAGCACCCGCGAAGCCTGGAACGACGGACGCCAGTCCACCGAGACCGACACCCCCACCAAAGGGCCCAAGTGACCCCCAGCGTCAACCCCCTCCCCCCCCCCACGCTGGGCCACCGACGCCTCTCCGGCCCCCAGGCTCTGGCCTCCTCCTCCTCCTCACCCTAGACGCCCCCAGTCTGTCTGCAGGGGCCAGCGGACCTCCGCGTCATTAGTTTACACTGCCATGGGTCTGAGGACAGGACAGCCCAGCACAGCGCCCCCCCTAGTGGCTTGGAGGGGTATGGGCCAGGAATAATAATAATAATAATAATAATAATAATAAATAAATAAGCTGTATGCAGTAGGAGCGCAGACGGAAGGCCGGAGGGATGGAGGGACGGGGTTGACCAGAGACACGGCCGCGCCACGCCACGCCGACAGAGCGCCACGTATCCGTCTGAAAGGCTCGCTCACTGCCGTCGGCTTCGCTCTACGTTCTCGCCGCCGGAATAACGGCGGGAGGGGAACGTCGTCGAGTCGCCGTCCAGAGGACGTCGAGAGAACGCTGTTGTTTAGAATTGGAACCACCAATACCGCAGGGGTGGAGACTTACCTTGAGCGTGGTTGAGATGATAGGAATTTAGACTGCAAGACTTGTTCCCATTTAACACTTGACTGCCAAGGTTGCCTATTATGTTTTCTGTTGTTGTTTTGTTTTGTCGCTGGTTAGAAATGGTGATTTCTGTTCTGCGAGGCTACTACTTATCCAAAACATTGTAATAATCATCGCTAAGATCCAGATCTCTTGGTAAAAAAATGAAAAGTTAAACTTGTTTCAATGCAATGCAAGGTTCCTGTGATGAAATGCAACACATCAAAGTTCTAGAATTTGACTAGAAGCCTGAGGGGATTGGCTGAGTGGTTTTTGCAGGAAGTGCTTTACACTCGCGAGAGGAAACGCAGGAGAGAGACTGTACAGAAGTGTTTTGTATATAAATGGAAACGTGTCATTTATTTGTCTGCCACAGCCAGTGTGTTCACCTCTGAGGTGTGTGCGTGCGTGCGTGTGTGTGAGAGAAAGAGTGTGTGCGTGCGCGTGTGTGGATTCTGCAGGGTAGAATCCTCTGGCCTCGTTTGTATCCGGACCAGTGAGAGGACTTTAAAGACTGTGACAGCTTTTAACAGAGAGCCCTGGCCCTCTGTGAGTTATGCAAGGTATCAAGACTTGGGTGTGAGGACAGAATGAAAATCAGGTACTCATTAGAAAATCCATTACTAATTTAGCTATCCATCTAATTTATTTTTTTAGTTATTTCCAGTGGTGTTTTCCGTTCCAAGTATGATCCAGTGTCCGCGGAATAATGATTAAAAACTAAGATTTGATAGTTTAGTAACAACAAGTGCTGTACATTAACTTTCTTCTGGACAACCGCCGGCCAGTCAGTTTGGATGTACTCGTTCCCTGACTGATGGCGCGTCAATGCACTCTTCTCTAGGGTTTTAATTTATTTCAGATGGATCTATCTACACACATTTTATGGGGAAATTATTCGCTTGCCTTATATAGACACCTGTTTATGTCTCTTATAGTGTAAATAGTGAAAGATTATGATATTTTTCGCCTCCAAAAACCGAAGAAGACTTTTGAATTATTCCTCTGCTTGGCTAACTCTCCTGCCCTCATTCTGAAGTCCTCGGCATGTGTTGTATCTGAATAAAATATTGGCTGTATATATTTTGCACCTGCTATTCCAGCATGTATCATTTTGAATTGAAAACTGTGCCTACTGTCCTTTGAATATTAGACACGCACGCACGCACGCGCACACACATACACACCTCACTGCAGCTCGGTCGAGGCGAGCCGCAAACATCGATGCTTAATCTTTTTTTTAATGAATCAAAAGTGGAAAAATGTCATTTGAAAGTAAACTAAATAAAAATACCTTTTATGAATCGTCCGTGTTTACGTATTTATCTGTGCTTTTAGAGAGCTGTGACGTTCCTGACGGCCGCACACAATTTCCTATCCGTTTCTCACCATTAATGGCGACCGTCCCTCTAGTCTCAAGGCGTATAGGCTATAACTCCTCAGTCGACGATTACCTGTTCCCTCTCTTTTAGATTGAGTGCTCACTCCATCAACTTGCAATTGCTCTTGTGGATCTCAAATGCTACAATTTACACATCAGTCACATTCTGTATTGTTCTGTATATTTTAAGCTTTTATAAAAATGTCACGGATGAAAGAGAGAGGTACAGTAGCCCAACTTAAGTTGCCCGAATGTTTTATAAGTGGCGCTGTGTCACTCCGTGGGATTGATTGATTGATTGATTGATTGCACTCCAGATTTCTTTTGCGCATTTCCTTCTCTCGCAGGTGAGACCGGAGGGATGGCAGTCTCTCTCTCTCTCTCTCCCTCTCTCTCTCTCCTCACATCCTGTAATTTTACAACCTTGTCATGCTGCTAGTTTGATACGACTGACTGATACGTGTAAATCCTTGGATTGGAATTAGTGTGGAAAGCCGGAGCCATCATTTTCTTCGAGTTGTATTTATTATTTAACCTTTATTTCAACAGGCGAGTCATTAAGAACAAATTCTTATTTACAGTGTTGTGAAACTGGCTGAGGGGGAGCAGACAGAGAGAGAGAGCGTTATGTTTTTTTGCATTCTTGAACAACAGTGTGATTTGGAAAGGTATTCGTTTCAATTTCTTTGGCCACCGGTTCTGACTTTAATTTGTTACCAGATTGGTTTCTTTTGGAGAAGGAAGCAAGTAGCCTAAAGCACTAGTCATCGTCAGTCATTCTTGCGGTCGTTCACTAATGCAGCACTAGGCGGCGCTGTTGCTTGACAAACCAGAGCCGGGGTTTCTCTGGTGAAGTGTGATGCAGGATACTGCAGCAGACTGGGGCTTGAGAGGAGCAGCTCCTCCACATGTTGCTCCGTCTAAAGAGCAGCTGTAGCCCAGCCGCACTCTTCCCGAAGAGAAAGACAAATGCACCGCCTGTCACTGGTCCCCTAACTCAAAGGAAACATCCGGTAAAGAAGGAGAGTATCTTTAAGGTGGTGAGTTATAGGGTCACTTCAAGGTTACAGTTTAATGTAGCGTTACTGTTGTGGCGCTCCAGGGGGTCCCTGCGGTGAACCTATCGTTTTTACACAACTTCGTGTCCAACCCACAGGCCTGTATGGTCAACAATAAACCAGGACACCCTCTTAAATCTCCGGTTCTAGCAGAGAGCTACTCCATCAGCCCGGCGTGCAGCTGCGTAACCTTAAGGCGCGGTTGTATATCACTCACTTGAACCCCGAGATTCCCAGCGGCAGCTAAACGTAAAACTCCTCTGTGGGGATTTAATGTGACCAAGATGTATGCATTCCACACAGGTCCTCAATCCAGTCCTTCCTTATACACGACATACCGTACGTATGCTGCTCCTCGCGAAGGTGTAGTGGAGAGGGTAGCCTATAGGTTACGGAGGATACCCACTTCTTTATCCATGGACCCACAGTATAGGCCTATACCCACTTTAACTCCTCACGGAGGTGTGTGTGTGTGTGTGTGTGTGTGTGTGTGTTCATATGGAGTCCATCTGTTATTGAGCATCATCTTGGAGTCGGCAGCTTCACTGTGACTACACCTGTAGGTACCTGTGACAAATAAAGAAATCTTGAATCTATGGATGTGTACCTCATACGCTTCAACATGTCAACATGTCCAGGGCGGGATTAGAACCCTGGTCTCGAGCTTGCGCCAATAGGGACGGCCCCCTTGGAGGGACTGTCAGCGCTCCTTTGTGGAGTGGGTTTCACCAGCAACTCCACATTTCACTCGTTTGTGTGTGTGTATGCACGTGTGTGTGTGTGTATTTTCATATGGATGTATCTGTGCATTTGTGTGTGTGTATGCGCATGTTTTAATGTGTGTTTGTTCATATGGATGTGTAATGTGTGTGTGTGTGTGTGTGTGTGTGTGTGTGTGTGTGTGTGTGCGCGCGCCTGCCGACTTCCCACGTGGGAAGTGTGATTGACAGCGCGGCGGCGTGTACGAGGGTCTGGGGGGGAGAGCGGACGCCGTGGCTGTATTTCTACCCCGGTTCGATGCTGGATGTGACTTGCATCACGTTGCCTTATCATTCTGCACACTTGTTACAAGGCTTTGGGCATTGTCAGCGGCTATTGACTGACAGCGTGGGTTAATGACCTGTGCTTGCGTGTGTGTGTGCGTGCGTATGTGTGTGTGTATGTGTCTCATGGCCAGGTTTCAGCTGCTACAGGCGGATGACCATCATACAGAACGCTGATGCTGTTCTAGGGAGCAGAAGGAGGACATGGCGTCTGGAACAACCCTCCCCTCTCTGTGTCCAGCCCAGGCCCTCTCCAGAGCTCCAGATAATATCACATTAGATCATTTTAATGGGATTCACAAAGCTTTCATTCCACAGTGCGAGTAGTATACGAGCGTTTAATGCCAGTGTGCTCCCTATCTCATTATGATAAGAATACTGTGTGTGTGTGTGTGTGTCTTGTAGAATATACAGTTATCCTTGATCAGGATTATTCTGGCATCAATCACTGTTAGGAGAAAAAAGCTGTTTAGTTCCAGGTTGGGTGTGATGACAACGATGAGATGAGAGATACCAAAGCAAGTAGGCTATCACAATGCCACCGTGCGTGTGTGTGTGTGTCTGTGTGTCTGTGTGTGTGTGTGTGTGTGTGTGTGTGTGGTGTATACTGTACTGGTGTTGATACTACATAAAGGCAGACCTAAAAAGAGGGGTTGTTTACATGTATGTGAACCTGCATGTGTGTGTGCCCGCACCGAAGCAGTTGTCAGTGTGTGCGTGTGTGTGTGAGCATACTAGTGTGTGTGTACAGTGTGAGAGAGGGATGGAGAGAGGACGGGCTTTGAGAGATTAGCGTGTACCGTGTCCAGCTCCGCCCCAGGCCCCGCCCCTCCTGCTCCTGGAGCTCCGCCCGGGCCGATGGGAACCGTCGATGAGCAGGCCCGGGAGCCTGGGACTCGCCTGGGTCCCTCTGCCCGTCTGCCTCTCCTGTCAGTCTGCCTGCTCTGCCACCCACCCCCCCACCATCCTCCACACCTCCTCCCTAGCTAGGACTGTTTGCCTGCTGCCTGCTTGAGTGTGTGCCTGCGTGTGTGTGTGTGTGTGTGTGTGTGTGTGTCTGCGTGCATCTCAATCTGTTCCCTGTCTGCCAGTCCGTCTCTGTCAGCTCATCTACATGCCACCAGCTCACCCGCCATCTTACATGCTGCATCTGTCTGCTCCTCTCTTTTCTGGGTCCATACTCTCTGTCTGTCTGTCTGTCTGTCTGCCTGTCTGTCTGTCTATCTGCCTGTCTGGCTGTCTGTCGGCCTGTCTGTCTGTCTGTCTGTCTGACTGTCTGTCTGTCTGACTGTCTGTCTGTCTGTCTGTCTGTCTGTCTGTCTGTCTGTCTGGGTGATTGTCTGGCTGGTTATCTGGTTCCTAGTGCTCCCTCAACTCCCAGTCCTGCAGTCCTGTCAGCCTGTCTGTCAGTCTCTCTCTCTCTCTCTCTCTCTCTCTCTCCTCTCTCTCTCTCTCTCTCTCTCTCTCCATCCCTCACACCAACTTTTCCTCCCCTCCAACTTCCACTGTTGTCTATCTAGTCTTTCCTTCTATCTATCTTTCTGTCCGTCGGTCCTCCGCCTCTCCCTGCCTCCTCCTCTTCCTCCTCCTCCTCTCCCGGCCTCCTCTTCCTCCTCCTCCTCCTCCTCTTCCTCCTCCCAGTTCACGCACTCCTTCAAATCAAAATCAAACTTTATTTGGTGAAAGGTGAAATCGACCCCCCCCCTCCCCAAACTCACCCTCATCTGTCCGCCGGTCCATACATCTACTTATCTGTCTCCCGCTTTACGCATCATTGCCTCTACTTCCTGGATTCCGATCAGCTCTGGGGGCGAGGGAGGGGGTGCGATCATTTCACCACGCCGTCCTCATCCCCCTGCCTGTAAGCACATTTGGGGGAGATTAATCGCTCATTCATGTGTGAGATTGATAAAGAGAGAGAGAGAGGGAGAGAGAGAGAGGGGACAGATGGGAGAGAGAGAGAGAGAGGATGGGAGAGAGGAGAAGGAGAGAGAGAGACAGCAACAGTACTTTTGACAAACGAAGCATTCGATTTGTGGGATTTTGTAATCCCACAGATGAGAACGCTGATTTGAGCTATTTTCGACGCTGGGGTGATTACGGCGGTGAGAGCATATTCTGTCAGGCTCATTGTGGTGAGGACACAGAAAACCAAGTGTGCTTGCTGGAGCTCATCCATTCATAGAGGTGTTAGAACCTGGGTCACACCCTTTATTTCAAATACAGACTTGATAAAAGGGAGCAATCTCTTAATACACTTTAAATCAATATTCATCTAAATGGCATGGCCTCATGATGGATTAGAGTGTGAACAGGAGTGTGTGTGTGTGTGTGTGTGTCTGTGTGTTTGTGTGCGCGCATCACAGCGCCTCTCAATGTTCCACTGACTGACATCAATAACGCCTTCATCTTCTTCATAGACGCCGTCCCGCCGACAGCCAATGACGAACGAGCATCAGAGAGCGTGAGAAGGAAGCGCCGCGAGCCATCGGTTATTCACAGACGCCGCTCATCTTCATCACCTCATCCTCATCTTCATCCACTCATCCTCGCCTGTTAAGTGAAGGCACGTCTAATTACTTGTAGGATCTTGGTTTGTGTACCAACAGATTTGTCTTTGATGGCTCAGCTGTACGGTCTGTATGAAGCCACGCGAGATGTCGCTTTTTATAATTTAGCAGATGCTTTTATAATCATTTCAGGAGAGGGGTTTTATTTGCCACATGGCAGTGATACACACAAACACACACGTGAATGAGCGGAGACAACCACACACAACACACACACATACATCTGCGGTGCAATTTGTCCTCTGCATTTCTCCAATCCAAGCTGTCCTCCTCCAGGGGAAGCCAGGAGCAGTGGGCACCCGAGGACCATGTCCAAGTGCTCAGTCCAAGTCCTGGTCACGTTAGAGCATTTGTTCTTCTGCATGTTTTTCATATTGGGTTCTTAGGGCGGAAACCCTTGCAGACATGGGGAGAACATACACATTTCATACAGAAAGGCCTTGAGACCTTCTTGCTGTGAGGCGACAGTACTAAGTACTACGTCACCGTGAGCGGTTTTGGAGTTGAGTGTCTTACTTCGGCTCACTGCCGGGAGCTGGGATCGAACCGGGGACCTTGCGACGCCCAGCCGGCCGCTCTACCTCCCGAGCTACGAGCCGCCTTCTATGCGATTTACAGTTATGAGCTGGGGATTGAGATTAAATGCCTTGCTCGAGGGCACAACGGTAGCCAATGATTGATGGGAAATCCACTTGTCAAGAGGCCTGGTCCCTGGATGCTCTGACCACTGGGCTCTCTATTGCCCCCTACTGGATGTTCCTGCTGCCCTAGCAAGGGCACCACGGTTCTCGTGTTCACCGGAGAAGAAAACGGGCAAATCAATGTTTTGCCATGATACTCAGAATACCTTGCTTCGGAAGTAGAATACCAATCTTCTAAAACATGGTTTCAGTAATGTCCCTGGTGATCTGCTAGTCCTTGAAGTAATGTTATGCTTAAATAATGCAAAACACGTCATCACTGATATCTCAGATTTGGAAGTGCTTTCACCAGTTTTTTTCCTCCGTATCCCTCCACCCCAGATACAGACATCGACAAACTAGGCCCCTGTTTGTTGGTGGATGTGGACGGAGGAGGACTTTTTTTGCCTTTACTCCTGACGATTGAGCTCCTCTCTCCTCAAATACTTGAATTTGATTGGCCAACAACTCGCTTGACGTCTGGTACGTAGCGCAACTCAAACATTCAACAGCAACGTCCGCTCTCGTAGCATTATGGCCGACCCCTGTGACGACACGCCGCAAAAGACTAGCGTTTTTTTTTTTTTTTTTTTTTTCCCCGGGCCACTTCCTGTCCTGCTCCACTTCCTGTCCTGCCTCACTTCCTGTCACCGCCGTCGAGCTCCGAGGGTCTTTTTTTTCCCGTTTAATCTCTGTGTGTCGCTCTTTTTTCCCCCTCCTATCTCCGGGCCGCTCTATTGGTTATTTACCAACCAATCACAGCAGGTAGAGTATGAATCACTGAATGGGTTTTCTGCTCCGGTCCGGGTGTCACGGTCAGGGCTGAGGTCTGGGGCCGGCCTGCTGGGGGCCCTCGGCGCGGTTGGGCCCTTCTGTGTGTGTTGCTGTCGACCTTTTCTTTCTCACTGCTTGGAATTCTTGTTGTAAAAAAAAAAAACATGCATGTTTTTTTGTAGTAAGGGGGGTCACGTGCGCATACACACACACACACACTGATTAATTGATTGATTGATTGATTGGTTAAACTATATATCAACTGGCTTTGATGAATTTCAACTTTCTTCCACTGCTAGGAATTCTTGTTGTCGTAAAAATAATATAAAAATAATACACCACAGAGACACACATACACACAACACTCAAACGGTTTTGTACACAACGTCACGCACGCACAAAGCACGCGCAAGCTCGTCCCACGCGCACTCACACACACTCACACACACACACACACACTTTTGCAGCGAAGGTTAAGACTGCCTTTAGGCAAACCGAACAGCCCACTCACACAGACCTACATGTGATATCTGGCGCTGTGTGTGTGTGTGTGTGAGTTTGTGTGTGTGTGTGTTCGAGGCTGTCGCATCTCTCGAAGGACTTGCTGAAGGGTACTGTGTGTCTGCTCGGCCCAATCACGATGAGACACTCGTTACAGCTGCACATAATTCCTCCCAGATCCTCACTGCCATTAAACACACTGCTGCCATCATCATCATCATCACCATCATCATCATCACCGCCATAATCAACAGACTCTCCGTCTGAGATGGTCTCCAGAGCTGGGGTGCTTTATGCCACTTTAATGATTTGTTTACTCCCAGCTGTCCTTGGCGGTAGGCTTTATTCGAGAGCAGAGCAATATCATCATTTCTTGGTAAAGGAACTATTGACTTATTGTCCTGAGACCTGCAGTGATATCCTCCTACACATAGCGACCTTCAGCTGGAGACAGAACATGAGTGGTTATATTACAGTGTACAGTGTAATAATTACACGGTGCTGTAAACACAATAAACCAGTACACTCAGAGATATAGGCACTTTTTCTCTCTCCTGTCATTGATTGACTGATCAATTGATTGGTTCGTTTGATTGATTGGTTGATTGATTGATTGATTGATTGATTGATTGATTGATTGGTTGATTGATTGATTGACTAACTGGTAAAACTATATAAACTGATCTGGATTTTCGAAGGTTCTTCCACCTCGTGTCCCAGTCTAGCAGGGATGAGGTTGAGGGGCGAGGTTGGGGGGCGAGGTTGGGGGAAATGGCCGGTGTTCACAAGCATCCGATGGAGGTCTTGTTTAATGGAATCAGTCCCCACGCGCGGAGGAAGGCGAGGTGTTCTGTCTTTCACACAGGAGCCCCTGAACTCCCGCCACACGGGAATGCTGCGTACAGTACGTGCGTGTGTACAAGCGCCTACTGTATGTGTGTACATGTAGGCCCACTACAGTACAGTGTACTGTATGAATGTGTGTGTGCGTGCGCATATAAAACCCCATTAATTTCCATTCAGGCGTCTCCCCGGACGCCGTGCGCGCGGGTCCTCCTCGGAACGGACGGACGCGCAATAGAAAAAGAGAGCAAATCCATAACAGTTACGAGTTCGCATGTAAATCATCACCGGGCCGGAACCCCCGGTGCGTCCTGGGAGTTATGGTCCCGCCCCCACAACGGGAAAGCCGTTAAACACTCGGGTGAGCGGCGAAAGACGACGGCGGCGCGGCGGGAGGGTTCGCTTGACTTATACGTTTTATGCGCGTCAGACCTGCGCTGTAAAACTTATTTTCGGGGGCTGAAGAATAACTAGCGGTCAGTGACAAGGATGGAGAGGGAGGGGGTTTGTGGGGGGGGGGGGGGGGTTTGCTCCCAAAACACCATTTGGGGAATGAGTAGTTGGTTCAATCAATCAATCAATCAATCAATCAAAGCTTTATTTGTATAGCGCATTTCATACCCAGAGGCAACACAATGCGCTTTACAGAGAACAAGGGAGGTGGGCATACGACCCACTCTCTACATATTCCAGAGGGAAGCAAAAGTAGTTGAAGTAGTTGTACTACCCAGCTAGCAGGGAATGTTCCCACAACATTGGGGAACATTCCCAACACGTTCTGCTAATGTTTTCACATTCTTAGAACCTTTTTAGAACAAATGATTGCTAGCTGGGTAGGCCTACACAGTAGAAATGGCATAATAGCTATTCAGGAGTGTTAATACATGTAGCTATTAACTGAGGTGTTTCTTTGTTGTTTTTTGTTGATCGGTTTCGGTCAGGGGTAGTTGGGTGGAAGTGGTGGAGCCAGCCTCGCTGATCCAGTTGGAGAACACAGAAATACTCATATCCGATTTTTGCATTTATTTAAATTACTTTGAGAAGCGGTTGAATTAATTTTGAGAAACAAA